>NW_025920121.1:0-127527 GCF_902686445.1 Sciurus carolinensis
AGTGTATTTTTGTGTGGAGGTGGTGGTTAAGGGAGGTAATGTGTGACTCCAAAACAGTGGGAAATTGTTATCTAATTAATAATTTAGTAAAGATCATAATTTGATGCATGTTTTATTTGGTGTTTTGAATAGAATTTTTTTAAATTTTACTTTGTTTTTGGTTTTTATTGCTTAAAGCTTTCTTTGGTTGTTACATTAGAATGTTCTTCTGAACTTGTCTTTTCCTTTACTATTCTCATATACGATTATAGTCATGGATCATTTAAAACAAGGATACATTTTGGTAAATACATTGTAAAGTGATTTGTTCATTGTATGAACTTCATAGAATGTATTTACATAAACTAAGATAGATATGACATTACTAGGTGATATCATTTATGGGACCACCATGGTAAATGTGGTCTGTTACTAAAGGAAATGATATTACACTGGGCACATGACCTTACTTAGGTTTTAAAATCAAACTTTCTTAAAATATTTTTGAAGATTAATATGTTGAAAACAATTATTTAGTAAAAAGAGATTGATACAAAGAAGTTTGTCTCTCAAGTAACCTAAGAGAAATCAGTGAATTTAAAATAATTATTATTGCATTTAAAATGATAAAAACATTAAAAACATTAAAGATAAATAACAGAAATTCTAAATTTGAGAAAAATACAGTAAATAATTATCAGATATAATGTATAAAAGTTCGAAAACAGCTATTGTGTAAAGTGATTACATCTAATAAAATACTAATAATTTATAGAATTGTTTGCAAGGTATATTACTTTATATTTTCTCTTCGTAAAATATATGTTGATCTATCCATAGCACTTTGAATCACTTCTAAATTTCTTATGATTTACATGAGGACCAATTGGCTTCTATCCTTGCCACATATTCAGAAATGTGTTTCTTCTTAATTATTATGTGATATGTACTTAATGTATAATTTTTAATTGAGCCTTTAAATTTTTCAATTTTTTTTCTTTTTATATATGACAGCAGAATGTATTTTGATATATCATACATTCATGGAGTATAACTTCCCATTCTTGTAGTTAGTTATACATGGGGTTTATACCAATCATGTATTCATATATGAACATATAGTAAAGTTATGTCTGATTCATTCTACTGTCTTTCCCATTTCAAACCTCCTTCCTTCTCCTTATGCCTTCTTGTCCAATCTGATGAAACCACACACACACACACACACACCCATGCATGTGCACACACACCTTGGCCTATTGTGAGTCAGTGTCCATATATCAGAGAGAACATTCATCCTTTGGTTTTGGGGGATTGGCTTGTTTCACTTGGCATGGTATCCAGTTTCATTCATTTGCCAACCAACACTGTAATTTTATTCTTCTTTATGGCTTATGTTTTATCATGTATGTGTACCATATTTTCTTTGTTTGTTCATCAGTTGAGGTGCACCTAGGTTGATTCCATAGCTTGGCTCTTGTGAACTGAGCTGCTATACACATTGATGTGACCAAGTCACTATAGTAGGCTGATTTTGAATCTTTGGATATATGCCAAGAAGTGGGATGGCTGAGTCAAATGGTGGTTCCATTCTGAGTTTTCTGAGGAACCTCCCTACTGTTTTCCAGAGTGCTTGTACCGATTTGCAGACCCATCAGCAACATGTGAGTGTACCTTTTCCCCACATCCTAGTCAACATTTATTGTTGCTTGCATTCTTGACAGTTGCCATTCTGACTGGGGTAATATGAAACCTCTGTAGTTCTGATTTGCATTTCTCTAATTGCTTGTGATGTTGAACACTTTTTCATATATTTGCTGACATCATGTTTCTGCTTCTGTGAAATGCCTGTTTAGTTCCTTTGCCCATTTGTTGATTGGGTCATTGGGGGTTTTTGGTGTAGAGATTTTTGAGTTCTTTATATACCTGGAGATTATTGCTCTATCCAAGGTGCAGGTGGCAGAGAATTTTCCCCCATTCTGTGGAAACTCTGTTCGTGTTCTTGATTGTTTACTCTGCTGTGATACCATCCCATTGAGTCGATTTTACCTCTTGCACTTTAGAAGTTGTTTCATTGTTTTGTTTCTTGTGGAGGTGCTGGGGATCAAACCCTGGGCTTTGTGCATGCTAGGCAAGCACTCACTCTACCAACTAGCTATGTCCCCAGTCCTACATTGGAATCTTGATGAAGAATTTGGTTCTTAGGCTGACATGATGGAGAGTTGGGCCTGTATTTTCTTCTAGTATGCGCAGAATCTCTGGTCTAATGCCTAGGTCCTTGATCCGCTTTGATTGGGTTTTGTGCAGGGTGAGAGATGGGTTTCATTTTGTTGCAAATGGATTTCCAGTTTTCCCAGCATCATTTGTGGAGCAGGCTCTCTTTTCTCCAGTGTATGTTTTTGGCACCTTTGTCTAGTATGACAATGTGTATTTATGTGGGTTCATCTCTGTGTCTTCTGTTCTGTACCATTGATCTTCATGTCTATATTGGTGCCAATGCCATGCAGTTTTTGTTACTATAGCTCTGCAGTATAATTTAAGGTCTGGCTCACTTTTCTCCCTAAGAATTTCTTTGACTATTCTGGGCCTTTTGTTTTGTTTTGTTTTGTTTCAGATGGATTTCATGACTGCTTTTACTATTTCTATGAAGAACATCAGAACCTTATAGGAATTGCATCGAATCTGTGTGGTGCTTTTGGTAGTGTGGCCATTTTAACATTGTTGATTCTGCCCATCCAAGATTATGGGAGATCTTTACATCTTCTGAGGTGTTCTTCAATTTCTTTCTTTGGCGTTCTGTAGTTTTCATTGTAGAAGTGATTTCACTTCTTGTTGGATTGCTTTGCAACCATTTTATTTTCTTTGAGGCTATTGTGAATGGGATAGTTTTCCTATTTTTGCTTTCAGTTGATTCAGTACTGATGTATGAGGATGAAATTGATTTATGAGTGTCAATTTTGTGTCTTGTCACTTTGCTGGATTCGTTTACGAGTTCTGGAAGTTTTCTGGTGCAGTTTTTTGGGTATTCTAAATATAGAATAATCTGCTCAGCAAAATGGGGATGGTTTGTGTTGTTGTTTTCCTATTCATATTCCTTTGATTTCTTTCTTTTGTCTAATTGCTCTGGCTAGAATTTTTAGGACTATGTTGAGTAGAGGTGGTGAAGGAGGGCATCCCTGTCTTGTTCACTTTATACAGGGAATGCTTTAGGTTTTTCTCCATTTAGAATGTTAGCCTTGTGTTTCACATATATGACATTTGTAATGCTGAGGTATGTTCCTACTATCCCTAGTTTTTCTGGTGTTTTGAACATGAATAGATGCTTATTTGTTTGAATGCTTTTTCTGCATCTTTTGAGATGGTCAAGTGATTCTTTAAGTCTACTTATGTCTTGAATTAAATTTATTGATTTCCATATGTCGAACCAACCTTGCTTCTCTGTATGAACCCCACTTGATTCTGGTGCACTATCTTTTGAACGTGTATTTGTATACAATTTTCCAGTATTTTTACATCTGTGTTTATTGGGGATATTGGTCTGAAATTTTCTTTCCTGGATGTGTCTTTGTCTAGTTTTGGTATCAGGGTGATAGAAATTTCATGGAAAGTTTGGAAGGGTTTTCTCCTTTTCTAATTCATGGAATAATTTGAGAAGGATTTGTGTGAGTTCTTCTTGAAGTTCTGGTAGAGCTTGGTTGAGAAATCATCTGGTCCTGGACTTTTCTTGTTTGGTGGGCTTTTGATAGCATCTTCAATTTCATTGCTTGAAATTGATCTGTTTAAATTTTGTGTGTCCTCCTGATTTGATTCAATTTGGGTAGGTCATGTCTCTCTTGAAGTTTGTTGTTATCTTCAAGATATTTTATTAGAATATAAACTTACAAAATCAGTTCTAATTATAATCTGTATTTTAGTAGAACCCATTGTGATATTTCCTTTTTCATCTTGGATTTTGGCAATTTCAGTTTTCTCTCTCTCTGTTGCCTTGGCTGAGGGTTTATCAATTTTGTTGGTTTTTTTTTCAAAGAACCAACTTTTTGTTTTGTCACTTTTTTCAGTTGATCTTTTGTTTCAATTTCATTGATTTTGTCTCTGGTTTTGATTGTTTCCTGTCTTCTGCTGTGTTTGGTGTTGATTTGTTCTTTTTATAGGGCTTTGAGAATGTGGTGTTAGTTTTTTTATTTGTTGACTTTGTATTCTTTTGGTGAATGAGTTCAATACAGTGAACTTTCCTCTTAGCATTTCCCTCATAGTGTCCTAGAGATTTCGATATTTTTTCTTTGTTTAGTTTCCATTTGAAGTAGCTGTCCAGTGATGAGAGGGTTGTGTTGGAGTCACATAGTGTTATTGTGTTGTGGTGCATTTGACTTTTGGAGTTGGGAATAGTTGGTTTGATGTTTGTATATGCTCCTTTGTCTGGGGCATAGATGTTTATGATTGCTATGTCTTATTGAGATACGATTCCCTTGAGCAGTGTGAAGTATTTTTTGTCCCTTCTGATTAACTTTGGCTTGAGGTCCACTTTGTCTGATATGAGGATGGAGACCCCTGCTTGTTTATGCGATCCTGGGAATATGTTTTCCCCATCCTTTTACCTTCATTCTATGAATATCTTTGCCTATGAGGTGGAGTCTCTTGGAAACAGCATATTGTTGGATCTTGTTTTTTGATCCAATCTGCCATTTTGTTTTTTGATTGATGGGTTTATGACATTTATATTCAATGTTATTGTTTAGATATGGTTTCTATTCCCTGTCATTT
Source organism: Sciurus carolinensis (assembly GCF_902686445.1). Lineage (NCBI taxonomy): Eukaryota > Metazoa > Chordata > Mammalia > Rodentia > Sciuridae > Sciurus > Sciurus carolinensis. The sequence continues at coordinate 4,741 of NW_025920121.1, forward strand.
TGATTTATTTCTGGTTCAAATTGGTTGCTCCATTGATTTGCTCTTCTTTTAGTGTACTTCCTGCCTTTGCTGGTTTTCACTTTTATTTTTGGTTTCTTCATGAAATATCTTATTTCGTATGTTTTGTAGTTCAGGATTTCTAGTTGTGAGTTCTTTAACTTTTGTTTATCATGTAGAGTTTTTATTTTGTCATCATTTCTAAAGCTTAACTTTGCTGGATATGGTATTCTTGGCTGGTATCCATTTTCTTTCGGAAGTTGGAATATGTTGTTCTGACACCTACTAGCTTCATGGGTCTGGTTTGAGAGATCAGCTGAGATCAGGATTTGTTTCCCTCTAAATGTTACCTGTCATTTTTATCTGGTAATTTTTGAAATTCTGTCCTTATTCTGAAGGTAAGGCGTTCTGAAAGTATGTTGGTTTTGGTCTGTTGTGATGTTGCGTATTTGAGGTCCTGTTGGCCTCCTGTATTTCATTTTCCATTTTATTTTTCGGGTTTGGGAGATTTTCAGATATTGTTTCATTGAAAAGGTGGTACATTCCTTTTGTTTGTATATCTGAGCATTCATCTATACCAATGAATATTGAATTTGGTCTTTTCAGGGTTTCCCATGTTTCTTGCAGATTCTGTTCATGGTCTCTTAATATCTTTTCTCCATGGTCAACTTTGTTTTCAAGACTGTATATTTTGTTTTCATTGCCTGAAACTCTGTCTTCCAAACAATATAGTCCGCTGGTGGTGCTTTTAGTGAATTTTTAATTTGGTTTATTGATTTCTTCATTTTTAGGATTTCTGATGGATTTTTGTTGTTGTTATTGTTGTTGTTTTCAGAATCTCTGCCTCCTTATTGAAGTAATATTTCACTTTCTGTATTTTCTCCATGATTTCAATCCTTATACCATCCTTTACTTTGCAGATCAATTTAACTATGTAAATTCAAAACTCCTTCTCTAACATTTCTTCCACTGTGGTGCCAATGGATTCTATTACTGGATATCTTGGTTGGTTTGCGGCAAATGTGTGTCTACCCATCTAACAGTATAGATCTGAGGCAGTAGAGTGTCTACCTTGTGAATGTGTAGTATCCCTGAAGGTTTCCAGGACCTCACTTTTGGAAAAGCTGCCCATCTGCTTTCTTGGTTTCATGCCATGGAGCAGCCAGCAAGGCAACCCCCTCTATTCCACCATCTTGAAAACCATTTAATTTTAAAGCACAGATTAAATACTATTTAGTTCGAAGGAACATTTTAATGTTTCTAAGTGTAGTATTTTAAGAAATTTTTATATCAGTGTTGTTTGATTTTACTGCCATACTATTATAGCTATAATTTGCTGTTTTCACTGTCTATTTGATTCAGGTGAATTTAGCTTTGCCTCTGTTTTTCAACCATAATTTCTTTTTACGTTTCAAAGTTAAATACATTTTTGAATATAATTGCATTATGGAATACAAATCCATAGGACATTCATTTATATACATTTTTTCAGTTCTGCAAATTGTTTTAAAATATTTTGTGCAGAATAAAACATTTTAAATTCATAAAAGCACTTATCTATTTTTAATATGTAATATAACAATGTTTTATAATTTGAAATGTACAAAACAGTATGCAGTTTTGATATCTAGAGTAAACAATACCACCAATGTCTTTAAATCCTTTTGGAGACTTTGCATATCTAAGAAAACATTTTATTTTCTTCGTCTTCTTCGTCTTCTTCTTCTTCTTCTTTTATTTATTTATTTATTTTGACACTACAGGGATTAAACCTAGGACCTTGCACATGCTAGGCAAGCACTCCACCACAGATCCACATCCCCCATGCGTAGCTCCTCGGTGGCTGACGTCTTACCAAGTGTTCCTCATACATTGTACTGCATGTCCAGTTTCAAGTAGCAGGATGGGGATGTCCAGAGTGCAGCACACAGCACGTTGACAGTGATGTGCAGGAGGTGCTTTGGCACCGTCCTGCTGTTCAGATGGATGAGAGCTGCCCCTGCCCAGGATGGAACAGGCAGCCCTCTGTGGTGACAGATGCCATAGTGCGTTCCTCTGTAGTAAGGCCTTGGTCGTACCTACGCCTTCTCTAACACGTTATGTGCCTGGATGTAACTCAGCTAGGAGGGTCAGCAGTGACTACAGAGGGCCGTCCAGGAGAGAACCAGGCTGTGGCAGAAACGTGGCACCCTGGGTGTGTGGCACGATCATACAGAGCTGCCCATCACAGGGTTTCCTGGGACCGCTGGACACAGGAGCCTGGTCATGGTGGTTGTGGCACCTCAGTCGCCCTCCAGGCTTTCAGCCCTATGTTTCCCAGGTCTCTTGTTGCCCAGGAAGGTGACCCTCCTCCACCCCGGCGCTCTCAGCAGAACAAGGCCTTCAGCCAAATACGGCTGCACAAAAGGGACTTTCGGACATGGAGTACCTGAAGTTCAAGATGGTCGCTGCCGAGTCATCCTCAGAGGAGGAGAGTGAGGACGAAGCAGTGAACTGTGATAAAGGGAGTGAGGCAGAGGAGTCCTGCGCCACCGAGACCCAGCAGGTGCGAGGGAGCACAGGGGCCCTGCCTGGGTATAGGAGGCCACAGGAGCCCGGAGCCTAGGTGTGTGCCTCTGGGGGACAGGGAGGGGTTCTGTGCATGTCCACGTGGTCCTGCGACCCCATTGCTGGGGTGCCACATGGAGGAAAGACTGCTCCCTCTGAGCTCACTGCCTGCCATACCTGGAGGGGCCACCTGCCACCTGTCAGGGCTCTGGGAGGAGTGAGGGTGGTGGCCGTGTTGCACGTGGTGTTCAGTAACAAGGCAGATGGACTTGAACAGGCCGTCGTTGATAGGTGAGTTTAGTCAAGCCCTGACTATGTGCCTGGTGACGAACCTGCCATCACGAAATGTCCTCACAGTCTCTGGGGCCGTTCTTCTTCCATTTCATAGGTGAAGAAACTGAGACCTGGAGAAGGGAAGTGACAGGCTCCCATGATGGGGTCAGGCCCCAGCCCGGGTCTTCCAGGCTTTGAAGTTGAGAGTATACAGGTGGACACAACCCTTGAGGATGGCCACCTTGTCCCCCAATGGGGAGTCCTCTGCTCCAGACACAGGGCACTTGGACATGTGTGTGTCCCCATTCTTGAGTTGGAAGCAACCAGTCTTTTGCTTTCCAATGAGAGGAAGGGGCTCCCTCTGCCTCCTCTTCTCTTTCCTCTTCCTCCTCCCTCCTTCATAGTTACCATGCCCTGCAGGGAGTCTGGGAGTTCAAGGCCAGTCTCAGCTCTGACCCTTGGGGGCTGCTGGGCCTGAGGGGATGCTTCAGCCCACAGGCCTCTCTGATCCTCATCTGCAGAAGACATCCTGGTAGTGCCCGGCCTTCCAGCCATCTCCTAAACCCCTGTACTCAGGGTGGCCATGTCCAGCAGGGTTGGGGCAGCAACCTTCCCAGCACATCGATGTTTCTCTGGTGGGAATAGAAATGACCTTGTTCTGCACCTGTTAGCTCATGGCAGTCTCTGCTGGGGAGTGAGTGCTAGCTGGGCAAGTTTTAGCACCAAAGGATCTACCAAAATCTTAGGTTGTGCAGAGCTATCTGGAGTCCAGAATTATAGGAAAAGGTGCCGAATTCAGAATCCGTGTGGAATTAGAGGCTCAGTAGGAGGCTGGCCTCTGCATGTAGCATGGAGCCAGCTGAAATCAGCGGCTGCAAGGTAGGTGCCTTGGCTCCTCCCTCTGCCCTGGCCTCTGGTGGCCTGGGGCCTGCTCGCCTATCCATGGTGTGTTGACCTGGCTGCAGCTCTTACTTCAGAGGCAAATGGTGACCCTGCATCCACTGCCTCTGCACTGGCCAAACCCTGAGTCTGCGGCAGGCACAGGCGCCAACACTTCCTACCACGCTGGCTACAGCTGCTCCTGGAGCTGTGACATCCTGGTCTGTCCCCTGCTTCCGCCACCTCAGGGAAACCACTGTGGCCTTTTCTCTTTGTTCTCAAAGAATCCAGCGAACAAGAAGAAGCCCACCACCCCCCACACTGTGAAGCTGCAGGGAGCCCCATTCAGTGTCACAGATGTATGTGGTCTGAGGACAGGGCAAGGAGAAGGCCACTCAGATTGAGAGCTGGAAGGAATCACAGACCAAAAGCTCACCGAAGGCACCTTGGGCATCACCAAGGACGGACTGCAATGGCTGCCTCGAGCAGGAGGAGGCCTGTTCTGTTCCCACACCTACAGCAGGGCTGGCCTATGGTCAGACAGTCCCTCTGGAGAGTCCTTCCCCGTTTTGCAGTGGGTGGCCGCTGTAGGTGCTTGTGAGTGTGGAGGTGTTGCTGTCTTCAGAAACAGACCACAGTCCGGCTGGCACCATGGCTGCAGCTGACTGGCCCTAGAGCTGCCTTAGCAGAGGACCCTGTTCTCACGCCCGCCTCGTGTCAGCCATAGAGGTTCCCCATATGAGATCCTAGAAGACACAGCTAAATAAAAAGAATGAAAGTCACCTATAACCGGGATGGCTGTGTGAGTGACTGTGAGCCGGTGTAGCCAGAGGGGGTGCCAGGATGCAGGTGTGATTGCTGCAGGTCTGACGACTGGAGGTGATTCGCAGGTGCCCACTGTCCTCGGCACACTGGGCTGTCCCACCCCAATTCCTGGGTCCCACCCAGTGACAATCCCTGACATTTGGGACAAACCTTCTAAGGGATAAGGCCATGCTGGCAGGCTGGGTGAGGTCCCAGGGGCTCAGGCTGTGCCCCGCTACAGAGCCTGCTGCCTGGCCCATCGCCGTTCCCAGCTTGAGCATCTGGCAGCCTGCAGCCAGGGCCTGGGTCCCACACCCCAGGTGTGTCAAGTCCCAGGCTCCCCAGAGCCCTGACCCTCTCCTCCTGCAGTTGGATGCTACATCGAGGTGTTCAGAGAGAAGCATGTGCCCACAGCTAAGGAGCCCCTGCAGAACAATGTGCAGCCCTGACAAGGCCGGACGCTCTGGAAAGACGACGAGGAGGAGGACCTGGCTGACTCCAGGAGGCTCTTTCTGTGCAACCTGCCCTACAGCAGCACCAAAGAGTACCTGGAGGGCCTCTTCTCCTCCTATGGTAGGGATCCACTTCTGGCCATGTACCCCTGCTATGCCTGGCTCCCACTTGTCTGGGTCCGCCCCATCTGCCTCCCACTTGCTCTTGACCTGGGGCAGTGGCTCCAGCTAGTCTCCTCATCTGAAAATAGGACTTGCTGTTCCCACTGCAGATCCAGTGGCATCTTTTGCTTTCTGTACTTGAACTTGGATTCCTTTTTTTTTTTTTTTTTAATGGTGCTGGGGATTGAACCCAGGGTTGCTCTGCCACCCAGCTACATCCCAAGTTTTTTTTATCTTTTAATTTGAGACTGTCTTGGTAAGTCCATGAGGCTGTCCTTGATCCTTCTGCCTCAGCCTCCCAAGTCGCTGGGATCACAGGCATAGCCAGCATGCCCAGCAGAACTTGATTCCTTAGCTCTCACTGTCCAAAAACAGAGTGGGAGCGATGGAGGCATTTTCCTGACATTCTTTGGCTTCTGGTGTTGGAATTCAGCAGCCGCCCAACCCTCCCCTCCCACTGTGCTCCTGCCTGGGAATGCTTTTCTTTCTCAAGTCTTCCCAAGCAAACCCAGCTTCCAAGAAGAGGCAACAGCCAGGGCTGTCTTTGGTTTTGTTGTTGTTTCTTCTTGGGCTGCGAACTTGCAGGCCTGTAGTTGAGCTTGGTCACAGGGGCCGTTTGTTGAGGGGAGGAAGGTGGGCTCACAGTGCAGGTGAATCTGTGCTATGGAGTTGCTGCCAGTGCCCTTGTCTCCCAGGAAACTGGCCTGGGTGTGGAGGATCAGCGAGGCCGTGTGAGTGTGTCTCAGGCCAAGGACAGCTCAGAAGTCCCAAGTGGAACCTGCTTGCAGGCCAGGTGATTGGACCTGAAGGTCTGTCCATGCTGTCCTGCTTCCCAGGTCCTCCTATGGGCTGGTGCCCTGGCCATACGGCAGAGCTGAGTGGATGGGAGGGGGCTTGATCATAGACTGCAGTTATCCATTTGGGATGTGGCCACACTTGATGTTCAGAGTGGAACCACTACAGACAGTGTCCTCTGAGAGGGACAATGTCATGAACACTTACGTGGCACTAACTGCAGCAGGCCTTGGGTAGTGACTGCACACTAACTCTTGGACCCTTGAGGTCACTGTGTGTGTAGCAACTGTTGTGAAATTCACAGGTGAGAGGAGGAGGCCTGTGTGGGTGAGGCCACTGCCCAGGACAGGCTGTGCACAGCAGGCCTTGGAGCCAGGTGCAGCCCGTGATCTTCCTCCTTGCTTCTTATGGTGGGTGTGAGGGGACTGGGAAATGACACCCTTTACCTGGAGGTGGACCTTGTAGCTGGCAGTCGCCCTCCTTCCCTCGGACTGAGTGGGCATGGCCAGTGCACAGCAGCTGTTCTGTGTTCGTGTGGCTGACCCTTAGTGCCCAGCACTTTCCCCCGAGCTTGGGCCCAGCTCCAACCCAGGCGACTGACGCTCTCCTGTCCTCAGATCCCCTGTCAGAGCTCCACTACCCCATCAACAACCTGACCAAGGAACCCAAGGGCTTTGCCTTTGTCACCTTCATGTTCCCTGAGCACGCAGTGACGGCCTGTGCAGCAGTGGATGGGCAGGTGTTCCAGGTGAGGTTGCTCACAGGCCCACTGGGGTCGCCAAACCTGGTGAGAGAGGAGGGATGACCCTGTGGAATGCAGGGAGCTCTGCTCTTCAGGGTCACCTTGCAATGTGCCCAGGCCACCTCCCCTCCAGTGTACCTTCATTCACAGCGTATCGACCTTGTGGGCTCCAGGCCAGACCTGGCCCACCCACAGCCACTCACGTTCTCCCTGTGCAGGGCCTGGGGGCGAAGTGTGAGGGGCTATGGAGTGTCACAGAGGGACACGTTTCCCTTGGCATGGCTATCACGGGGACCCCAGTGCCAGCTGGACTAAGAGTAACCATGTGTCTGCTCTGGCTGCTGTCCCTGTCCCCCTGCAGGTCTGGCCCTGGGTCCAACTTGTTTAGGACAGGAGGCCCCACTAGACAGGAGGCCCCACTGGAGGGCGGGGCTGGAGGGTGGGAGGGCAACTCACCCACTTCCTCCCGTGTCTCCGCAGGGCAGGATGCTGCACAGGCTGCTGTCCACCATCAGGAAGGAAGCCAGTGAGGATACCGACACCCCCGGCTCATCCTATAAGAAGGCAGCGTCCAAGGACAAAGCCAGCAGCTCCAGGTCCTTGCCAACCCGCCCAGGCTCTGCTGCCCTCTCTGCCTTTCCCAACCACCTGGTCCCTTTTGCTCTATAGCTTGAGGTTCATCCTCACCTCCGAGCTGGCTTCCCCACTGTGGATGGGGAGAGCGGTGCAGAGCTCACTTATGGTCTGAGGTATCTCGTCCTCTACGAGTGGATGGTTGCCACCTGCTGGGCCCTGGCACAGGCCAGCTGTTGGCACTGCCAGAGGTTGGATCTGTCAGCCCCACTGCCTGCGGCGGGAGGGATAGGAAGGCAGGGAGGCTTATGATAGGCTATGTGTCTGCGAGAGAGTGCCCATGGGTCCCAGCGTAGCCTGTCCTACTCTGCCCCTGCCCACAACTCCCACAACTGGAATATGCTGTTCATGGGGCCCAATGCTGTGGCCAAAGCTATCACACAGAAGTACATTGCCACCAAGAGCCAAGTGTGGGGCCACATGAGTGGCCCGTGGCTTGCGAGCTTCATGTCTGCAGACCCTCTTGGCAAATCTGTACAGGGCTGGACCCCCGTGGAGTCCTTTCTGGGCAAAACCAGGAGCCCATTTTAGCCACGTGGCAAGGGACATCCCTTGATTCTGCCCATAGGCTGCTTTATCCATGGTCCTCTGCCCTCAAGACACTCGAGGCCAGCCTGTCTGTAGAGGTGGACGGCAAACCCTTGTGTAACTGAATGGCCTGGTGGCTACGTTTTTAAAAGAAGCAGGAAAATTAATTGTAACAGAAGCCGTCTTCAGTTAACGCATCTGAGGGATCATCGCTTTGCTGCACCCAGCGTGGTCACAGGGTGTTTCTCCTCCCTCCTTCCCACCCAGGCCACTGAATTCCACATATAGCAGATGTGGGATTGAACAAGCCACACCTCAGGTGCCCAGGAGATCATGGATGCCATGCTGGGCAGTGCAGCTTGGCCTGAGTTGGAGGGAAGGACAAGGGACAGTCGCAGTGGCTCTGGTGTCGCGAGTGCTCTGAGCACCAGGTCTTCATAGTGCTGGGACAGGGTCCTGCCTTCTAGAGCCTTCTGGTGCCTTCTGGAGTCTCCTAGTGGAGACAGGTGGAGAGAGGAGAGCCTGGGCTGGTTGGGGAGGTGACAGAGCAAGGACTGCTTGGTGTGAGGGGTTGGGGTCAGGGTTAGCCCTGTAGAAACCCCCAGGGGCTGCAGGAGGAGCTGCAGACCTGCTCACTGTGGAGAAGGGAAGAGCCCGAGCTGGTGTGGGGACATGTGGCTGGAGAGGGCGCCCGAGGGGATCAGGTGGGTGTGGCTGGGTGAGGGGCACCGCTGAACCCACTTCCACTGGGTCTGCTCAGCTGCTGACTGGAGAGAGCAGATTGGGTCCACCTGATGGCCACAGGCCTCCTTTCCTCCCTCCCTTTGGAAACCAAGGGCAGCGTGGCTGCCCCTGGGGAGACCCAGCTGGTTCAAGAGGTGCAGCGCTTCCTCCTCCACAATGGGGTCAGCCTGGACTCCTTCAGCCAGGTGGGTCCCCACTGCCCTCCCCACGGACTCTGATGGCCCCAACTGGTGGCTACAGTAGAGCTGGGGACGGGGCTCCAGGGAGGCTGGGGGTGTGTCAACAGGCCCTGTGGAGACTGGAACCAAAACCTGAGGGCTCACTGCTCCGCTGCCCCATGCAGGGACAGGCTGCTCCTGGGGCTTCTCCATGCCTATGGCAGCAGGTGGCCTGCAGTTCCACACTGAGATGCCAGTCTGATCAGTGGAACAGCGGCAGGGGCACCTGGGAGGTCCAGCAGGCTGGTCATTCACTGTCAGGGTCTGCACAACTCAGTGGGGGGCTTGAAGCTGACCCCTCAGCAGAGCTGCCCAACTATGGAGCCAGCAGGTGACCTGCTGGAGAGGGTGGCGCCTCCTGGGTCTGCTTCCCAGGCACCTGGCCCCTGGGGCCCCAGACAGTGCTGGTGTCAGACTGGACCCCTGCTGCTGTTCTCATGAGTCCTGTGCACTCCACAGGCCACAGCAGAGTGAAACAAGACCATGATTCTAACCAAGAACCTCCCCACGGGCACCCTGGCAGCTGAGTTGTGGGAGACCTTTGGCCACTTCTGGAGCCTGGGCCGAGTGCTGCTTCCCAAGGGTGGCGTCACTGCCATCGTAGTGGAGTTCCTGGAGCCCCTGGAGGAACACAGGGTCTTCTGACACCTGGCCTACTCCAAGGTAGGGCTGTCCCAGGGGTGAGGGAGCTGGCTTGTGCGAGGGCCCTCAGCCTGAGCTCCACCATCCTGCAGCACAGCTGCAAAAAGCGCCCCACCCTGCCCCCTGCCCCACCCCCTGCCCCGCCCTCACTTTCCCTGGCTTCCTCTCCTGCCTTAACTTGAGCCTTCACTGTCTGCTTCTCTGCTGTCCTGTACCCGTGATAAGCTGAAAGTCAGTTCTCTACACGGGACTGTTTAAGAATATCTATAGTCACGGCATGTTGGCTTAGACCAACAGAAAGTCAACTGTGGCAGAGCTGGCAGGCAGTTGTTCAAGTCCAGGGTGTGGCCAGCACCTCCGAGAAATCTGGGGAGGACCTGTCCTTGTCTCTGCCACCATTGAGCTCCTGGTGTCCTTTGGCTCCCTGAACCACTACCATCCCACTCGCTCCTGTGCCCCACCTTTGGGCCTTCTTGGTTCCAAATCTCTTCCTGGGTTTACAGCCCACCCAGATAACACAGGACATCTACATCCAACACGGGATCTTGGTGACAGTTGCATGGGACATCTCCTTAGATTCTGGGGTAGAGGCAAAGCCATCTCTTGGGGAGCCACCATTTAACCCACCACGAGTACTTCGTCAGGTGCCTTCTTGCTTTGCAGACCACGGTCCCCCAGTGATCCTCAGGGCAGGCATTGCAGGTGTGGAGGTCATTTCTCCACAGCTGCTGCCCCCCGTGGTCATCCCCAGCTAGGGCCCTGCCCACTGTGCTGCCAGGCAGTCAGTGAGCTCCTGACCCACAAGACAGGTGCTGGTGCCAGCACCACAGACACCCTTCTTCCTTCCTCCTGCTGCTGTGGGAAGGAATCATCACCAGGTGAAGGGTGGCGAAGGGCCTGCCCTGGAAAGACCACATCCCTCTTTTGCACATAGGGAAACTGAGGCCCAGTGACCCAAAGTCACCCAGTTCAGAAGTGGCACAGCTAACTCTCTGCTCCCCAGTCTGGCTTCCAAGCATGAGTTTTCATTTTTCTTTTTCTTTTTTTTTTTTTTTACTGGGGATTGAACCCAGGGACATTTAATCTCTGAGCCACATCCCCAGCCCTTTTTTATATTTTATCAGTGACAGGGTCTCATTGAGCTGCTTAGGGCCTCCCTGAGTTGCTGAGGATGGCTTTCAACTTGCATCCTCCTGCCTCAGCCTCCAGAGCTGCTGGGATTACATGCTTGCCCCACAGCACCTGACTGCTTATGTTTTTTTTTTTTTTTCTGATTGTAATTAACTTGTGAACCTTGCATTGTAAAATTTAAAACAAGTCCCAGAGGGCCCAAGTTGACAAGTATCCTTCCACCCTGCCCTGCAGCTCCTAGCACCTTCTACTGAGGCAGCCATTAGCAACGTCTGTGTCTCCTTAGTTAAGAAACTGCCTCTGAATGTGTGTGTGGAACAAGAGCACTTCTCTGGGCAACCACACTGACTTCCTGCTGGAGCCGCACCTTGCTAGCAGTTCTTCCCCTTGTCACACTCCCCCTTTCATCCTCTTATAGAATAAATGCAGGGGTACTTTGACTCCACCCTCGTCCAAGGCAGCAAAGGCATGGGCTCTCCTTTGCAGCCTGAGGCACAGCCCAGGGGCCAGAGTGTTTTTCTCTTGGGGTTCTGGGCCGCATTTTCCTTTCTGGCTCCTCTACCCTGGGGAGCACCCATCTCATCTGACCTTCGGGCTCTTCATTTGCACGTGGGACTGAGTCCCTCTCCAGCCATGTCCCAAGATGGAGTCCCACAGGTTGGCACTTTTGCCTCTGCAGTTCCATGACCTGCTGTATCTCATGTGGGCTCCAGGTGATGTCTTCTCCAGCACAGCCCCACAGAGGAAAGAGCACCAAGAGGCACCATCGAAATCTGCAGAAAAGAACGTGGTGGAGCCAGAAATGGGTAAGAACAGGTCTATGTGGGAGGAGAGCAGGGCAGCACGGATGTGTTCTCAGGTCACTGGTTTAACACTTTGTTCATCTTGCACACCAACGGACTTCGGTCTCTAATTGTATAGGTGTGTAAAATATCCCTGAAAAATAGAGCATCAGAGTCGGGCACGGTGGCACACACCGCTCATCCCAGCAGTTCAGGAGGCTGAGGCAGGAGGATTGTGAGTTCAAAGCCAGCCTCAGCAACTTAGTGAGGCACTAAGCAACTCAGTGAGACCCTGTATCTAAAATATAAAATAGGGCTGGGGGTGTGGCTCAGTGGTTAGGCACCCCTGGTTCAATCCCTGGTACCAAATAGAGCGTCGTGAGCCCAGTGTAAGGTAGCAGCTGAGGGTGAGGGAAGAAAAACTAGATCTCTTCATACTCAGAACAGCTGGTAAAGTGTCCCTGCTCTGTAGGTGGGGTGAGCTGACAGCAGTGAGGAGAGCCATGTTTGAATGTGGCACAGCGCCCCCTGGTGTCCAGCAACTGCACAGGCAGGAGAGGGAAGAGCAGTGGTGGGCCACGCCAGCCTGGGCGGTCCCAGCCCCCTGACTGACCCACATAGTGGGCATGTGAGCAGGGTAAGCGGTCCTTGTCAGGACTGTTGTGCAGACTGCAGGACCTGGCAAGGTCCTGGACTTCACCCCTGCCAGAATGCCCGAGAACTGAGACCCGCCTCGTACCCACAGCTGCCCCAGGAGATGGGCAGCTCCCCAGGGACCCACAACCACACCTTGTAGCCAGACACCTTCAGGAGCCTCCTGCGGACTGGGTTCTTTGACCCACGTGTTAAGATTCTACCCCTCGGCTCACCACACACAGGGTTACCAATTGCTCAGTTTACTAAAATGAGAATTTTCCTCTTAAAAACAGATAAGCCCCTTGTCTACCATCTCCATTGTCCTCATATATTTACAAAAAAAGTGTTTTATGGCAAAAAAAAAAAAACAGAGGGTGGCAGAGCTTCTGATCACCCCGTAATGTTTGAATCTGTGGCCTTGCCTGGTCAGACTTCAGGGAGGCATAGGATCGAGTGTCCCACATCAGAGGAGCAGCTGGCTAGAAATGTCACTTCCTCCATGCCTGCGGCTCACGTCCTCATGCCTGTGGGTCTTCAGGACTGGCCGTCTGTAAGGGCATTTGTGACCCACTGGCCTGGAAGCTGCACCCATCCCTTTGCTCTCTGCTCATCCCTTCGCTCTGTGGATAGAGCGCACCCCATCTGCTAGGTGGGTGGTGAAAGGCGTGAACCTTTCCAGTCCTTCCTTGGTGCTGCCCAGGTCGGCTTTGTGGTGGGGTCCTTTCCACTCTGCTTGCGCTTCTGGACCTCTCCCCTCGTGGGGTCTTCCTGTGTCCTTAAGCAGCCATCGCCCTGTAGCTGCCAGCCACCGTGGCTTTCAGTTCCGCTGCTGCACGTGAACCTGGATAGTGATTTCTGACCCAATTGAACCCTCCTCTCAAGCACACAAATTGATGGGGTCAGGAGGCTTGCAGACAGCTCCGGTCTGACATCTTCCTCCCTGCTTCAGGCACAGGCAGGGGGACAGGCACATCGGGCACGGTGTCTCCTGGGGAGTCCGCCTCCATCTGGCTGGGCTGAATTCATTTGAACTAGATGGTGCCCACTCAAGCAGGCACCTCGTCTGCCTTGCTGACCATGCACCCTGTGCAGTGCCAGGCCCTGGGAGTTTGGAGAGTGTGCTGCCGCAGGGCAGAGCGGGGCCCTCTCTCTACCTGCGGGCACCAAGCTCTTCATGTTCTCACGCTGAAGTGCTGCTTCTGGGGAGCGGGCCATGCGTGCCGGTGATGGTGGGCAGGGTCCCTGTCCCATGCCCACTCTGGGGCTGGGCCAGCTGCCTCCCTTCAGGCTGGTTCTGGCCCTGAACAGTGAGGGTGGCACCCACACACCCCCCTGAGGACAGGGGGGATGCCATGCTGACCACGTCTGTAACGCTGCCGCTGTTGTCCAGGGTGGCCACAACAGACATGGCCCAGACTTCCCAGGAGCTTCTGGGCTGGTCATGGCCATGTCCGAAGAGGGCCATGGGTGCAGGCCCTGGGCCATGTCTGGACCTGCTTGGACCTGGATGCGGGTTGCAGTGCGGTTTGGCTTGGTGGCTTGGGGGTGCTGGGAGGTGCAGGGGTGACTGGGTCAGGCTGGGTCCTATACTCAGGGCCAGGAGGGACACTGTCCCCTACACACAGATGTCTGGCCTGGAACCTGCAGGAGGAGGGCTGAGCTCCCCTGCAGCCACCTTCCCTCAGAGGGGATATGAGCTCCCCTGGGTGCCAACCTGGCCAGCTGGACATGCAGGGTCCAAGGACAGTGTTCATGGTGCAGTGTTGCTTCTGGGATGTTGGATAGGCCCAGGGGCTGTTGCACAGCCTTGATGTTCATCTCGCAGTCACCCTGCATGCAGCTAGGACCATGGTCCCCACTCACATATGGAAAGAGGAAGCCTCGGAGTTAGTGACCTCCAGAGGTCACACATGTGGAGAGCGTGGAGATGTGCCCTGCAGCTGTGAGCCCTGAGACCTGAGTCCTTGCCCGTCCCCACTGCTCCCTTTGAGCACTGAACTTCTTGGCCATCTGCAGATGTTTTTGGAGGTTCCTCTCTGGACCAGTGCTGGGGGTGCAGGGGTGATGCGTCAGGCTTGGTACTGTCCTCAGTGAACTCCCCTTTAGTTGGGGACCCAGATACAACCAGTAAGGAAGGTGGTTTCAGAACAGGCTAGGGGCTCTGGAAAGAGGACACCAGAGACATGTGTGACCAGGAAGACCTGTCTGAGGGCAGGATGTTTGCACTGACACTGGGCAAGCAGAAACCAGGCCTGGGAAGACAGGAGGGAAGCTGGTTGGGCCAGGAGGTAGTAAGTGCAAAGGGCCTGTGGTCATCATGGCTCTGGCAGGCTTGAGCATCTGCGAAGAGGCCAGCAGGGTCAGGGATGAGGTCAAAGGAGCTGGAAAAGTGGGCGCAGACACTGAGAGGCCACTGGCAGGGCAGCCACTCTGTTGTCCAATGGCAGGTGATAGTAACCAGGCCTGTGGATGAATAGTGGATTCTTGTTTTTCCTAACAGTTCAGCACAGTGCAGGAGTGTGTGTGTGGTTTTACTCTAGGCTGCAGGAGGAATGCGGAGGCAGGGCGGCTCCATCACTGGCCCAGGCTGCATGGGTGGTACATAGCAGAGCCCGGCGGTACAGGCCCACAGCCTTGTGTTCCCACATGCGTGTCCCATGACTCTGCCCCTCCTGACCGCTGTCTCCAGGCCCCTGTGGTCAGCAGATCGCTAAAGACTGCCATGCCCTCTTCTCATAGCATTTCAGGATCCGGGCAGTCCAGGGGGAGGGATGTCATCATGGGCATGAAGGGTGAAGGCGTGGACATCTCTGGAACTAGGTGGCCTGCGCTGTTGGGGAAAGGCCCGGCACACAGGAACACAGCTTTCATCTCCAGCCAGTTGCTTTTCCCAGTGCCCCTACCTGGGTGGGGCTGAGAGCGGCTGACCTGCCCGGGGAGGGACCGTTCCTGAGCACAGTTCCTGAGGTGCGCGCTGACCCAGCCTGCTCAGCTCAGTTCGGCTCTCACTAAACCCAAACCCCACACCCCAGGCAGTGCCTGTGACCACCTGACCAGGCTCCTAGGCCAGGGTTGGGTCGAGTTGACTCCGCATTGCCAAGTGCCCTGGGCTCCCACTCCTGGAACCCCGGCAGGCCCCTGGAACAGTGCAGGGAAGGTGATCAGTCTTTGACAGAGGTCACTGAGCAAGAGGAAGGTGACTGCTTGCTGGTCGGTTTACCAGCTACTGCCTGGCACAAAAGCCTCGTGCCATTGAGTTAGGTTGCCAAGATTGAAAAACTGGGTTTTCCTGTGTAAAGTTGAGTTTTCTGCTTCTTTTCAAAATTCTGAACTTCTGGCCATACCAAGTTGGCCTCCCTAGGGGGCAGAAGCTGGGTATTGCTGAGGAGAGGCTACCCCTTTGACTGGCCATGAACCTTCTGCGACACCATCGTCTCCAACACTCACCCCTCTATAAATTTCTGTTAGTCTTCTGGGAACCTGTCTTGCCTTCCTGAAACTGCTTGGCATCTAATGTTGGGATGCCAGAATGTTCCCGAGGCCTCCCGTTTCCACCTGTTTGTTTGTGATGTGGTCTCTGTGGTTGTGGATGAGGCCAGGTAGCCAAGGCAACCAACTGAGGTCCTGGCATGTGGCAGGAGATCTACTGCCCATTGTTTCCTTGACCTTCAACCTCTTAGATGCAGGATGACCAGGAGACCCAGAGGGTCTTCCTGCTGATGTTCTTGACTTTCACTTTGATTGAAGTTCTCCTCCAGGACCTGGAGTCTGAGTTGCTGTGTCCTTAGTAGGCTGTTTCCTCCTCTCTTGTTTGAAAGTGGATTTCTGTGTATCATTGCCCACACCTACAGTCCCTTCCTGGGTTTGTTGGTTGTTTCTTGGGTGGGGAGGGGCCTGCATGTAGATTTTCTCCTTGTGACCTGGGACCCAGGAAGCTGGAGGACTGGAGGTGTTCTTTGTGCCCTGGGAGGGATCCAGCTCGGTCACTAGCTATTTCTGTGAGGCTTGAAAGTTTTGTTCAGTGGCTAAGCAGTTGACAGCTAATCAGGACTGGAAAGCTTCAGTGCACAAGCAAGAGGCAGGGAACAGGGTCCTGGAACTTGGCGTGACAGTGCAGGGCAGGTTTGAGCACCCAGAAGCCCCCTCAGGCCCTGCACAGGTGGAGCTGTTGGAGGAAAGCATGCTGGGGAGAAGTTCATGGGCTCCTCTTGGGTCACGGGACCTTGGGAGCTTCTGCCAGCCTGTGGGGCAGGGCTGGAGTCTGGGGCAGGGCTGCCACCTGCTCAGCACCAAGGTGGGTTGGGGTGAGGAATCCCCCCCCTGGGGCTGTCCCCCTGGGGCTATGGGATAGCTGTTGAGCCTTTTCTGGGGAAGGGACTTGTCCCCAGGCCCAGCTCTTGGGACTTGGTGAAACTGGGGAGGTTAAGCCAAACTGAGTTTATTTCCCTAAAGTAGGGTTTCTCCAATGGTCCTGTGGTTGAAGCATCCACCACCCTCGCTGGGGCAGACACCCGCACTGGGCCCTGCCTGACTGCCCATGGCCCTGCCCCTTCTACCCATTGCACCTGTGGACACCACCACTAACTGGCAAGGCTATGTTCACCCTCCCTCTTCCTGGAACCTGTTCCTTCAGGGGGAGAGGTGCAGGGGCGGTGGTGACAGGGACTGGTGCAGCCGCCTGGGTCTGCTGCTGCAGAAGTGGCCAAGGGCCCTGCCCTCTGTTCCCACGGCTGCGTGCGCATGTGCGCTGTCCCCGCCCGAGCAGACTGACAGAACCATGCACCACCTTCCTCGTCTTCACCTTCAGCTCCCTGGGTCTGTCAGCGCCCTTCAGCGTTCCTCAGCACATCGTTTCAGTGGCGACCTACCATCCCAGCTTCCGGTGGCCTTCCTGGTCTGTGACTCTGTGGTGAGTTTTCCCAGTTTCCTCTATTATGAAACACTATGACTTCTTCGTGTATAGACAAAACCACTTTGACACACATGCATGTTCCAGGGGTATTTGAAATCCATATTCAAGGGGTTTTAGAATGCTCTGTTTTTCCATTCTGTAATTTTTGCAAAACTCTAAGATGCATTTCAGTTTGAAAGTTCACTAAGTGCTGTTTTTTAAGGAAAAATAACATTTTGCTTAGGTTCATGGTTCAAGAACATAGTTTCCATAATTCATTTTGAAGTTAAAATGAGTGTGGCCTAATTGTATCTGGGGCTTGTAGGTTAAGATCTGTCATATTCTCTTTAAAACAGAGCAGGAACTGGGTGTGGTGGCACATGTCTGGAATCCCAGCAGCTCTGAAGGCTGAGGCAGGAGGATCTTGAGTTCAAAGCCAGCCTCAGCAAAAGGGAGATGCTAAGCAACTCAGTGAGACCTGGTTTCTAAATAAAATACAAAATAGGGCTGGGGATGTGGCTTAGTAGGTAAGTGTCCCTGGGTTCAGTCCCCAGTCCAAATAATAAAATACAACAGGGGCAGATGGTGGGACTTTGTCTCTCTCCCTGGCTCTCTTGCTGCTGACACCTGCGGTCCCTCCTGACTGTGCCATGGAGGCAGAGCCCCTTGGTATAGCGTTCCATGCTGTAGGCCCTGGTTTTGGTGGGTAGATGTTCCTTAATGGGGTTGTTTGTTTTTGATGGGATTAGTGGCTGACGGTGAGACCCCAGAAGGTAAGAAGCCAGCAGAGGAAGGAGTAGAGGCCTCCAAGCCAAGGGCAGAAGAAGAGGAGGAGGAGGAGGAGGAAGAAGAGAGCCTTCCAGGATGCACTCTGTTTATTAAAAATCTCAACTTCAACACCACAGAGGAGACGCTGAGGGAAGTGAGTATCCACCAGGAATGGGGGATGCTCCAGGCTGTGATGCAGTCAGTGCGTCTGCTCTGTGCCTGGCACGGCTCAGGTGGTGGGTAGTCTGACCTGCTGCACACCATCCCTGCTGTTGGGGGGTTCTGTGTTCCAAGCGTACTTGAAAACAGTTCCCCTACTACTTCTGTGGTGAGCGGCCCAGAAGTCAATGCCACCACTGTGCGTGGCCTGATGGAGCCTGCAGGAGACTCGTCAGTGAGGTGTCCCCTCACTGGCATGTCTGGATGGGGTGAGTCTGCACCTGTGGGAGGAAAGCAGGAGGGGCAGGGTAGGAAGCTCCAGGCAGGGGTTTGGCAGATGCCCAGTGAGCATGGCAGCCCATGGACTGCAGGGCCAGGATGGGAGAGGGGTCCCTCCCACTCAGAGGATGGGGTCTATGAGCTCCCTGTCTCCCCAACCAGGACTCCCCAGCAGAGGTGCTGCTTTCGGTGAATCAAGTGTGGCACAGAACAGATGCTCACCAGATTTCCTGCTTAATGGATGAGTGACACAGCTCACAACCATGAACTTGTCCTGGAAGGGAGATGGCAGAGGATGGAAGTCTCTGATTCTCCTTCCTTTCAAAATGTCCCCTGAGCTCTAAAATTCTATAGAGGGTTCAAGAGAAGAGGCAGTGTCTACCGACCCTGCCTCCGTGCCATGACTGTCCCTAGGTAGGAGGACAGCCACAGCAGTGGAGAGGCCCAGATCCAAGCAGGCAGCATGGCCAGGGGCCCTGGAGCACCTGGTGAAGCACTGATACCACATGACTTGGTTTTAGAGGCACATCCTAGCAATATCTCAAAGGCAGGTGGCTGTGAGCCTGTCAGGCCAGCTCTGGTCCTGTGTTGTCCTTGTCACTTCTGGCATGGTGTGGGACATCACTATTGGATCAACATTTCCTGGAGTTGCACAAACAGTAGCTCAAGGGTGTCGTCAGGATTAAAGGCCCTGGAGCTAGAAGGCTCAGCCAGGACCATCTAGTTCAACTGGGAGCTGGAGCTTCACAGAAGTTGCCTCACTGTCCTTAGCTCACACAGCCCATTAGAGCACTGTGGGGAAGCACACCCAGATCACAGGACCCCTGTCCCAGCACCTGAGTGTGGAGCCATGATCAGGGTTCAGTCCTCCCGGGCCTGGATCCTGACCTCACTCCTTGTTAATGGCAAGCCCTGCAGACTTTCTGTGCCTCAGTTTCTCCAGTTGTCATAGTGGCATGAGTGGAACTTTCCCATTGGGTTGTTTTGAAAGTTTGACTAGGACAAGTGAGATCCTCAAGGTAGAGGGTCCCACGCCTGAAGCACAAGTCTGCTGCCGGTGTGTGTGAGGGTCTCCGCTCCTCCTGCTGCCCGTTGCTCACTTGGTGGACAGTACTGAGCACCTGTCTGTCTGAAGACAGTGCCAGAGCCAGAGCCACGTGGAGTGTGCCTTAGCTGGGCTCTAAAGGGAGACAGGAGAAGGGAGGGGAAACGTAGAGTGTGACTTACAGTTTTTTAGAATTATTTTGGCTTTAAGCACAGAGGGCAGTGAGGTGGTCGGGACTGGGGCCAGTAGACTCCATGCCCCTGAACTGACACCGGCTTCTGGGGTCTGCGGCAGACGTCTCAGCTGTTCCAAGGCCTAGTTCTTCCTCTGTAAGTGGAGGAAAAAAGCAGCCCAACTGCTGTTTCGAGATGTTCGGGGGACTGGCCAGGTTACTTGGAACAGGCCATCGCTCATTACCTCTGAATGACCCAGGATCTCCGAGGGCAGACGTGGGAGGACAGCTCGGCAGGCTGCACAGTGGCTCAAAACCTGGCTCAGCAGCCCAGGCCCAGGTCCAGCATGTCCAGCTTTATGATCCCAACTGCCAGCTCCCTGGTCCTCAGCTGCCCATCTGAGGGCATCTCTGGGTCACTAGGTGAGTGAATGGTGTGGGGCCTGGCACAGGCCTGTGCACAGTGAGCAGCCTCCTGGGGTCAGCTCTATGTGCCTCCTGCTTCCTGTGCCCGTGGGTGGACCCACGGTGACTGGAGAGGCTCCCACGCAGGTGGTGGATGCTCCTAGATGTTGGGGACTGCATGATCCTCTCTTCTCCAGGTGTTTTCCAAAGTGGGTGCTGTGAGGAGCTGCTCCATCTCCAAGAAGAGCAAAGCAGGTAACCCTTGGAAATCTTGGTTGGAAAGAAGTGGTTCCAGAAGAAATCATACCTGCAGGCAGGGAGGTCAGCCAGGCTTGTCTGAAACAGCCTCTCCTCTCTCCTGGAGACTCCTGCTGTGAAGTCAAAGAGGCCCATGCGTCCTGGGCTGTCCAGTCTTGCAGGCTGTCACGTGGTACTGGAGCTGTGCACCTAGTGGGTGGGCAGGTTACCATCAGCACCCGGGGGCTCCCTCCTCCCCACTCCTTCCAGACATAGCAAGAAGGACTGATTGTGGGCTTTCCCATTTCAGTTCCAAGGGAAATGACCCATACTTAGAACTTCTAGATCATTCCACCATGTCATTAATCTGCACCTCCCTGGCTATTAGGTAGTGGGCAGGCAGAGACCATCTGGCCTCTTCCTTCAACCCCGTGTCTTGTTCTGACAATCCCGGCCTCCCCTCATTCATGCCCTGGTTCCCTGTAGAACATGAGCAAGGACACATCCTTTGTCCTTTTTCACAGCCACATACCCAGAGCAGCAGCCCTTTGATTCGTGGACATGGTAGGGTGCAGCATGTGTCAATAATGACCACTGCTCATTCACTCTCTAACTGGCTTGGGCCAGTTAGCTAGGCAGTGAGCACCAGACATGTGATCCCTGTCCCTAGGTACCTGGAGTAGCTGGGGGACATGTGAACTGGTGGCTTCAGCACAGGACCAGGAGGGCTGGGGCAGGTTCTTCAAGTCAGAGTGAGCCTAGAGACAGAGGCTGAGCAGCCTGGTGACAGACGCCAAGGCAGGAGGTGGAAAGGGAGGCAGTTTCCAGCTTAGGAAGTGGCTTTTAGGCCCTGCAGGGGTTTGGACTGCAGCCTGGTGGGGAACCACCGAGGGTTTTAAGCAGATGCTTCTGTGTGTGAAGTTAGAGGTCCCTTGCCTCTGTCTGCTCAGGCTGCCATGGCAGCAGATAAACCAGGCTGCAGGGACACTGCCCCTCTGGGAGCCTGCCCTCACCCCTGTGAGCACTCAGCAGCACCTTGCCACCCCATCTTCGATGTTGGAAGCAGCTCTTGGGGTGTCCACTCTCCTTTAGGGAGCCTGCCATCCAGCCAGGCATTGGGGAAAGCTAGGTGGTATCTGGTCAGCTAGGAGCAGCAGGATGAGGCTGTGCTCAGCCTGGGGCTGGCATGAAGGATGGCTGGGCGCAGGCGGCTGTGCAGCAGCAGGTCATACTGCTAACCCTTGAGGCGCAAAAGGAGAGATGGTGGGCAGAGCTCATGCAGAACTGGCACACGGGGAGCCAGTAGAGCTGGGTCCTTGGCACCAGCACGTACCCCTCTCCCACAGTCCTAGGTCAGCATTTCCTGTGGGCTGATCCCCCTGGGCGCAGAGGCCGGGAGTCAGGTGCTGCTCTTAGCAGAGTCCGGCCTCCCAGGCAGTATGGTCCTGCCATGTTTGAGGCTGGGTGAGCTCCTCTTTCCTAGGAATATGTTTGCCACTCAGGTGCAGATGCCACCAGCCCACTGCCCACAGCCTTATACTCCCAAACAAAAGCTCTCTGCTCAGAGATCAAACTGACAGTCACCATGGGACAGGACTGCCTGCCCCCTGCAGTTCCAAGCCACGTTTGGGCTCTTCACAAGGTTCCCTAGCATGCAGGGCTCTTCAGGGGAGGCAGAGGTGCAGTTAGAGACCTTGTGCTTTGGGGTGCCCCATAAGACACCCCAGCATTACCCCCTACACCTGATATACACACACACTGTCAGGAAGCAGCGTCCCTGGAGAGGCTGCTGTTGCTCTTGCCCTCTGGCCTCCTGTTGCCTTGGAGTGGGGAACAAGGCACAGCCAGGGTACCTTCACCCTCCCCATCAGAACTTTAGAACCAAAATCCAGGAGCCAGATATGAGGGTCACAAACACCCCCAGGAGGCGACCCTGGGTGCTGGCGACACCACATGGAGGCAGAGCCATCCAGGTAGAGGCACCTCCTGGAGAACAGTGGTCAACCCTGAGTCAGTTCCCCTACCTCATGAAGCTGGGATCGTATTAGGAATTTAATTATCACATCAATCATCTGGTAATTAATAGTGAAACTCAGTGGTGAATTTGCTGGGGCAACTAGTTGTAAACAGCAAGCCTGGAGCTGAAGCCATGTGGGGGCTGGAAAGGGAACTGCAAAGGATCAAAAGCTGAGTTCTGGCTTACTCCATGCTCCCTCTCATGGTGGGCCCCCTGTTCCAGGAGCACTGCTTTCCATGGGGTTTGGATTCATGGAGTACTGGAAGCCAGAGCAGACCCAGAAAGCCCTCAAGCAGCTTCAGGTAAGCAGGCCATGAGCCAGGGTCCATGCTGTGGGCCCTTCACCTCTGAAACTGTGAGCAACCCCTGATCTCCTGTCGTGCTGGGCCCGTCCTTTTACCAGTTTTCCAAGCAAGGAAGACCCCTCTCAGCCCTCCACAGCCACTTTCATTCACTTATTCCACCCACGTGCTTGTGTCATGGGGCATGTTTGTGACAACACTGTGGTATGCCTGGGGAGACACTTCCTCTTTCTGGTGGAGAGATGGGCAGTGGAGCCATGAATTAAGAGGAGACAAGATCATGCCGAATACTCATTCACATGACTTCAGAAGTGGGGCTGCCTTGGGCTGAGTGGGCTAAGGAGCCCACTGGGCTGAGGAGCAGATGACTGAGCTGAAACCTTCCCACACGAAGTCATATGCACAGAGACCTGGAGGGACCTTTAGGAAGTTGGGGAAATAAGCCCCTGAAGGCAACTGGCAGAGAAGTGTGTGGCAGGTATCAGGGGAGGTGGAGGTATTTAGGTTGAGATTTGCAGGTCACTTAAAGGACCGGATGTCAGCCTGAAGGCTGGACAAGGCTGTTGGAGGGCTGGGAGCACATGGGGAAGGGTCTTATTTGTGCCCCAGGACAGTTTCCAGTCCCTGTGTGGAGATGAGATGGGCAGGAAACCCTCAGTGGTCAGAAAACATTAGCTTGTGCCAGAGATGGGCAGCAAACCTGGTAGGAGGGGCTGGAGATTATTTGAATGTAGATTGAACATCTAGTGCAGATGGAGGAGACAGCCTTCCTGCTGAGCCCTATGTCTTGTGATAAATAGGACCCTTAGCAGGAGGAGGGAGCCATTGCCACAGGGAGTGCATGGCCTGGGGACTGTACCACCCCCAGGGAGCCGACCTCACTGGCAGTGACCACAGCTCCCTCACTGAGGCCCACATGCCAGACCCTGCCAGGGCAGGGAAAAGGGCAGAGCACTTCCTGGTATCTGGTTAGACACCAGAACTCCCAGTGTGTCACCAGCACTGTTTGCCGTCAGCTCAGACGTGGATCCTCAGACTCTGTGGTCATCTTCCTCTTGCACTCAGGTCAAGGTGCAGTTCAACTCTATCATGCAGACAGCACACTGCTCAGCCCCAGCAGGGTGAATGTGCATGTCCGTGGCCACTGAGAAATGCTTATGCAGAGTCACCTGGCTGGGAGGTTGGAGGGACTTTTGGGGTATTTCACTCAGACACCAGCTACACCCCCAGGGACCACTGCTTTAGG
Source organism: Sciurus carolinensis (assembly GCF_902686445.1). Lineage (NCBI taxonomy): Eukaryota > Metazoa > Chordata > Mammalia > Rodentia > Sciuridae > Sciurus > Sciurus carolinensis. The sequence goes on from NW_025920121.1 coordinate 28,227, forward strand.
TGCAGGGTGCTAGACTGGGGATTTGGGGAGCTGTAGACTAGATAACAAGCTCTCTCTGCAAGCCACAACAGAAGGGCCCCTGAATCTTCAGATGCTATTAAACAGTGGCTGAGCCTGTGCCCTTGAATTCTGTAAAGGTCAAACTGCCGCAGGGCTCAGGGAGCATTTGGAGGCTGGGTCTCTGTGAACACTGGTCGCTGCCTGGCTTTAACCCCGCTATCTTGGGTAACGCCCTTCCATGCCTGCACTCCTGAACGCTCTGCATGGCCTCTGTGACTAGGCCTCTGCCAGCTCAGCCTCTGTAAGTACTGCCCCTGTGAGCTCGGCCTCTGTGAGAATGGCCTCTGTGAGCTTGGCCTCTATGAGAACAGCCTCTGTCAACACGGTCTCTATGAATTCAGCCTCTATGAGAATGGCCTCTGTGAGCAAGGTCTCTGTGAATTCAGCCTCAGTGAGCTCATCCTCTGTGAGGAAGCCCTCTGTGAGTACGGCCTCTGTGAGAACAGACTCTGTGAACAAGGCCTCTGTGAGCACGTCCTCTGAGCAAGGGCTCTGTGATCATGGCCTCGGTGAGGATGGCCTCTATGAGCACAGCAAGTGTAAGCATGGACTCTGAGATTGAGGCCTCTGTGAGGAAGACCTCTGTGAGTCCGGCCTCTGTGAGCTTGGCCTCTCTGAGCTAGTACACTGTGAGCTAGGCCTCTGTGAGCTAGTCCTCTATGAGCAAGGCCTCTGAGAGCAAGGACTCTGTGAGCATGGACTCTGTGAGCAAGGCCTTTGTGAGCACCGCCTATAAAAGCAAGCCCTTTCTGAGCTAGTCCTGTGTGAGCTAGGCCTTTGTGAGCAAGGTCTGTGAGAGCACAGCCTCTATGAGGATGGCCTCTATAAGAACGGTAACTGTGAGCATGGGCTCTGGGAGCAAGGTGTCTGTGAGCATGGAATCTGTGAACTCATGCTTCTTGAGCTTGGCCAGAGACAAGGCCTCTGTGAGCATGACATCTGTGAGCAAGGCTTCTGTGAGCACATCATCTGTGAGCAAGGCCTCTGGGAGCACGGCCTCTGTGAGCAAGGCAGTTGTGAGCAAGGCCTCTGTGAGCACAGTGTCTGTGAGCACGTCATCTCTGAGCAAGGTCTGTGTGAACCTGGAATCTGTGACCTCATCCTCTCTGAGCTTGGCTTCTGTGAACAAGGCTTTGTGAGCACATCATCTGTGAGCAAGGCCTCTTTGAGGAAGGTCTCTGCCAGCAAGGCCTCTGTGAGCACAGACCTTGTGAGCTTGGACTCTGAGCACCGCCTCTGTGAGCTCTGAAGTCTGTGAATGTGGACTCTGTGAGCAAGGACTCTGTGAGCATGGCCTCTGTGAGCAAGGCCTCTATCAGCAAGGTCTCTGGGATCTCATCCTCTGTTTCTTGGCCTCTAAGACCATGGCTTCTGTGACAAAGCCCTCTGTGGGCTCGGCCTCTGTGAGCAGAGATACTGTGAGCAAGATCTCCATGAGTACAACCTCTGTGAGCATGACCTCTGTGAGCACGAGCTTTGAGAGCACAGCGTCTATGAGCAAGTCCTTTGTGAGTAAGGAATCTGTGTGCATGGAATCTGTGAGCTCGTCATTTTGTGCTCTGACTGAGACAATGCCTCCATAGGCAAGCCTCTCTGAGCAAGGCCTCTATCAGCAAGGCCTCTGCAATCTCATCCTCTTCGAACTTGGCCTCTGTGAGCATGGCCTCTGTAAGACTTCTGTGAGTAAGCCCTCTGTGAGCAGGTTCTCCATGAGCACGGCCTCTATGAACATGGCCTCTGTGAGCAAGGCTTCTGTGAGCACAGGGTCTGTGAACACGTCCTCTCTGAGCAAGGTCACTGTGAGCGTGGACTCTGTGAGTTCATCTTTTCTGAACTCAGTCTGAGACAAGGCCTCTATGAGCATGGCATCTGTGAGCACGGCCTCTGTGAGCATGGCTGCTATGAAGAAAGGCCTCTGTGAGCAAGACCTCTGTGATCTAGTGCTCTGTGAACTCAGACTCTGTGAGCATGGCCTCTGTGAGCACGGACTCTCTGAGCTCAGCCTCTGTAAGCACAGATTTTGCGAGCATGGTGTCCGTGAGCATGGAATCTGTGAGCTGGTCCTTTCTCAGATCGGCCTAAGACAAGGCCTCTGTGAGCAAGGCCTCTGCGAGCTCATCTGACTGATCTCAGCCTCTGTGAACACAGCCTCTGGAGGCACAGCCTCTCTGAGCACAGCATCTGTGAACATGGCCTACGTGAGAAAGGCCTAAGTGAGCAAGGCCTCTGTGATCTAGTCCTATGTGAGTTAGGCCTCTGGGAACGTGACATCTGAACACGGCCTCTGTGAACAAGGCATGTGTGAACTGGTCCTCTCTGAGCTCGGTCTCTGTGAACACGGAATCTGTTAGCATGGTCTATGTGAGCATGATATCTATGAGGACGACTCTGTAAGCACATTGTCTGTGAGCAAGGCCTCTGTGTGCATGACCACTGTGAGTAAGGCCTCTGTGAGCAAGGTCTCTGTGAGCAAGGCCTATGTGAGCAAGGCCTCTATCAGCAAGACCTCTGCGATCTTATCCTCTGTGAGCTTGGCCTCTGTGAGCATGACCTCTGTGACAAAGTCTTCTGTGATCCCATCCTCTGTGTACTCGGCCTCTCTGTGCATGGCCTCTGTGTGTATGGCCTATGTTAGCAAGATCTATGTGAGCAAGTCCTCTTTGAGCTAGTCCTCTGTGAGCTATGCCTCTGAGAGCACAGCCTCTGTGACCAGTGCCTCTCTGAGCATAGTCTCTGAGCAAGGTGTCCGTGAGCACAGCCTCTGTGAGCATGGCATCTGTGAACAAGTCCTCTCTGAGCTTGGAATCTGTCTGCTTGTCCTTCCAGAGCTCTTCCTGAGACAAGGCTTCTTTGGGCAAGACCTCTGTGAGCTCATCCTCTCTGAACTCGGGCTTGGTGAGCACAGCCACTCTGAGCTCGGCATCTGTGAGCAAGACCTCTGTGAACACAGCCTCTGTGAGTACTGCCTCTATGAGCATGGCCTTTGTGCGTACGGCCTCTTTGAGCTCGGCCTCTGGGAGCATCACCTATGTGGGCACGCACTTTGTGAGAACGGCCTCTGTAAACACAGACTCTGTGAGCAGGGCCTGTGTGAGCAAGGCCTCTGTGAGCACCGCCTCTGTGAGCTCGTCCTTGTGAGCTTACTTTCTGTGAGCAAGGTGCAGGTTGACCAGGGTTCCCTGCTGGCTGTAGAGGCCGACCTGTTTCCAGGACCTTTTGCCTTAGAACTCCTGAGCTGAGTGGCCAGCACACTCACTTTCATCTCATGCTGCAGGATGGGGAGGGAAACTTTAGCCACCAGAAGGGGAGAGAGCCTGGCCGACACCCACCTTCCTTCTGAGGAAGAGGAGGGTAGAGAAGCATCACAGTGAGCACCTGTCAGCACCAGGACCAGCCGCAATTCTCTGTGCCCTAGGAGGAATGTGCCTTGCTGACTGAATATCATAGAAACCAAAGTGCACTTCAAGGCACTGGATTGAGCTGCACCCTCCCACTCCTGCAACTTGGAGAACACAGACTGTGTAAAGCCAGCAAGGAAAGGATGTCTATACCAGGCAGGCCTGGGTTGTTGCCTGGGCCTGGATCTGTGTTTGTGTAACTGTTGCTAGAATTGCATAGTCAGAATGGAGTGAGGTGTTTGTGGAGGACTCAAGCTTATGTAATGTAGATTCCCCTGTAAGAAAAAAGAATAAAGTATTCACATAAAATAGTCCTTGAAAGAGCTTCGCAAGAGAGGCCTGCAGTTGCAGCTCCAAGGACCTGGATGTGCCACCCTGCAGAGCCTCTGCTCTGTGTGGAGCAACAGCAGACTTCCTGGGCTTCCTTCTCACCTGGCTCAGGGAGCCCTGCCAGACTCTGGCTGGTTGTAGCTGCTCTTGGCCCATGTGTGTCCCCAGCCTAGACTCGACTTTGAGCCCTCATCCACAACACCCCACTCAGTTTGCAAGAAGCAGCTGTCTCCTTCCAGGGAGACGATTTGAGGTTGCAAGCCTCTTTCTGGACATGGTGCCAAATGGTGGGAAGAAGAGAGGCCACACCTGTACAGGGCACAGGCACCTGGCTCCGAGAGTCACTCATGTTTAATCCACTTGCAGGAAGAATTTCCCATGTGGTGATGCATGGTCTTTATAGAACTTTAGAGAAGGCAGGAAGCAAACCAAAGAAAGTGAATGGTGGGTGTCAGGTGGGAGTGGGAGGGAGAGTGACCAGGGGACATAGGCCAGCTGAAAATGTCCAATGTGTCCCAGTCCCACTCTGCTCTGTCCCTCAGTGGGCATGCTGTCCAGGTGCTCCCCTGGAGCACAGGGCCAGGGAACCAAGCCCACAGAAGTACACTAGGGCGGCTGGGGCTTTGGAGCCATTTCCAGAGGGCCTCAGTTGACGGAGGCATGAAGCAGTCCAAGGCCGATCCCTGGTGCTGTCCCTGGACAATCCTTAGTGACTGCTGGCTGCCCTTGGCAGGGGTGCTCCCCTCTCTGCTGGACCCCAGCCCCTGCCAGGACCTGGACCTGTGGCAGACCTGATCTGGCCCCAGATGGGGCCAGGTGGGAAATGGGAGCTCAGATGGGCAGGTGAAGAACAGAGGAGGAGGGTCGACCAGCCCTCCTGCCCAGAGAATATGAGCCCTGCCAAGAACACAGAGCCACAGAACTGATGTTCAGGGAGGCACAGAGTTTGCCTGACACTGGTGCAGGGAGCCAGTGTTGCCAGGGACCTCAGGGAGCACCTGCTCTGAGCCCTGCCACAGTTGGTGTCTCTGTCCCCCAGAGTTGTGAGCTACACACTCTGCATGGGTGAAGGAAGAGGCTGGGCCTCCAGAAAACACTGAGTTTGTGCTGATATCAGAAATGACATATGCACAGTGATGGCCCGGGGAGATGCCCTGACAGATCCTGGTGGTGCCGGGGAAATCAGCACTGACCTCACTTCTGGGGAGCAATGGCCACACGGTCACTCCTACCTGTGAGCATGTGAGTTCTCTGCCAGGGCCAGTGGAGAGACTGTGTTCACCCACACTGGGATATGCCAGGGGACTCAGTGCATGATCTCAGCCTCAGCTCAGCAGAAGCCATCTAGGCCCTGCCTTGGGCTCCAGCTGGATCAGTGAAGGGGCCCAGAAATCTCTGGCAGGTGCTCTGCCACTCCCTGAAGCTACTGCCAGCCCACAGACACTAGGACTCCTGTGGCCCCACTGCCCTGACACCTCCCCTCTGCGTGGTCTCCCCTTCTGTGCCTAAGCATGTTAACACTATTCAGCCATCATCAAAGCACATCCCACCTGACACTTGGTGACCACCCTCTGTGGGATGCTTTGCTAGGAAGGATCTCAGTCCTCATTCTGAGGAGTGAGTTTTATTAGATACAGGTGAACAGACAGGTGGAGGCCCAGGTGCCCAGCACCACGCCTTCAAGGTCAGCTGGGAGGGGAAATCTTCCTCTGCACTTGGCTCTCAAACCGAGGCACCTCTCAGACTGTCCCTGGTCTGGATGCTTCTGTGTGGCCTCTGTTATGTTCTTTGTTCAGACTATGTTAGACATGACTTATTTACTTGGAAGAGGAAGTGCAGGGTGGCTCTAAGACAAAGTTCATTTTTACAAGATTACATGGAGATCACAACGTCTGTGAATTTGAGCCCTGCCTTTTTCACTTAGTATTATGCCATGAGCATGTCCCCATGTCATTAGATGCTTTACTACAGGGACTTTGGATTTATACAGAGGCCCTTTATGTAAATGTAGTCACTAATTTAAATTGATTCACTTAAAACCACTCCATTGTTTTCCCCAGGTTTGATATTAAAACTTACAATTCACATTCGTGGTGGTCCAAATCTTAAGAGTGTGTCTGTTTGATTGTTTCCTCAGGAGAAAAGTCAGGAGTTAGAATTGCTGATCCAAAAGAGGTAAAGGTCTAGGACACGCCTGAGACATGGAAGATCAGCTCTTCTGAGATTTCACACAAAAGGACACACTCATCACAGAGGTATGGAAATGATGCTTAATTCCTAGCAACAGCTGACAACCTGAGTGCTTTGTTTGTTTTGGAAAATCTTCTTTTGTGACCATTTAAAGAATGGCACCAGGTTTAGGTTGTGTTCTCTTGGCAGCTGGTGAGGTTGAACGGTTCTCATATAGTGACAGGCTGCTTATTAGTCTTTTCTGAATTGCTTATTTGTATCCATAGTCCTTTCTTACATGTAGATAACCTTTTTTCTATTGATTTGCAAGTATTATTTACATATTGAGAAAATTAACAGCTTTTGGATACTGCATGTTTTAATTGTTTTTCCCAATTTATCACTTTCTCCTCTATTTTTTAACATGAAAATGGTATGAAAATTTTAGGTTGCCAAATCCATTAAATTTTTCTTTAGTGTTTCAACGTTGATATCATGTTTACAGAAATCCATCTCCACACCAGATATGTATGTGTAAAATATTCTTTCCTTAGTTTCTTATGACTTTGCTGTTGTAGTAATTCATCTGGAGTCTATATAGATATGTGGTATACTACAGGTCCAATGTATTTATCTGTTTACAGTTGAGCGGTTATTCTGGTTCAATCTGTCTCCACTGATTTAAGATGCAAGTGGCCTTACACTAAAGGGCCGCACAGTCTGGTTCTATCTTTGCCTGCTCTGTTGAACTCTGCCTTGTCTCTGGCACTGAATCAGCCTTCCTATTTCCTTAACCATGTGAACTTCCACATCCTGCTTCATATACATTAGTGAAGTTCACAAAAACTATGCAGGAAGATTTTTTTGTGTGTGCGGGAATTTTAATTGGTTTGCTAGTCAATTTGGGGTGAACTGACATCCTTACAGTATATGTTAGATTATTCATCTAGGAATAGAAAGTGCTTTTATTTGGTTTGTTTCCTCAGTAAACATATTGCTGGATATAGGGTATTTTTCATCATGTTTTTTGACTTTTATTTTTATGTCATGTGGTTATTCTCAACAGCTTTTTAATTATTGCTGATGTATAGCAATTCATTAAATTCATAATAGTATTATTTTGCTGCTGACTGTCTACCTTGACACCAGTACACATTTCTTGGCTCTTTGTGGTTTGCTGTTTGAGAGAGGGGCAGAGGAGAAAACCTTCCTGATGAAAATAACAATAGTCGTGGTTTTTCTTTTCAACTCCTGAGGTTCCAGATGAGGATGGGTGACAGGAATAAGGGTCACATGCTGACTTTGCTCTTTGCAAGGTGCCCACAAAGCTAGGGAAGCACTGGCCACTGATTCTCCATCTGGGACACAGGTCCCTTGTGGAGTTTAGTGTTTTGGGGTATCAGGATTGAACCCGGGGGTGCTCTACCACTGAGCCACATCCCTGGCCCTTTGATTTTGGGGCAGGGTCTCCCTGAACTTGCAATCCTCTTGCCTCAGCCTCCCAAGTTGCTGGGATTGCGGGCATGTGCCACCACACCCAGCCCTGGTAAAGTTTTAAATACATATTTGGTTTCTGCCCATTTCCACTGGACTTTCCAGCCATGGCTCACTAGTACTTCTTGACATTCTTCTGGCCTTTCTCTATCTCTAAATGCATATGTATTTTCATTCTAGGACTTGAAATGTGTAAATTTGAAGTCTAGTTTCTCTGGTGGCCATACTTGGTGTTTCTAAGATCTGAGCTCTGCTGGAGTTTTCTGCCAACATCAGGACTAGCTCTCACTGTGCAAGACCAGGGAGGACCGTCCTTCCTCACTGGAAATGCTCTAGAACATGTCAAGTGAGGTCTGGGGCTTTACAGCAGTAAAGAACCAGTGGGGGTTCCTCAGCGTCGGGTAAGCTTTTCCATCAGTTGTGAAACTGCATGTATGGTTGCACATCTATGCCAGGAGAGCCCCTGCTGGGTCCCCCAAACAGGTCCCATGGGTTCGTGGTTGCACTTTGTGCCTGATTAGAAAGGCCTTACTGTCTTTCTGAGTGCTTTGTGTCTGGCACAGGGTCCTGCACCAAATGCTGCACCCACACTCACCACCTCAGAGCTGGGTCCATGTGTCTCAGGGTTTGGTTCATGTGCCTCAGTGACAGTCGGGGACCCTCCATTTTGGCTGACATACAGTTTACCCTGAATGCTTCAGCAACTGCCATGGAGCCTCCCCATGCTGGGTGAATCTTGCAGGGCTTCTGATCACCGTGAGAGCTCTCTGCACTTTCTGCCCTTCAAGCGTCTAACAGAGCTTCTCTCTGAACTGCCCTGGCCATCAGCAGAACCCAGGAAGGGATGCCAGGTCTGCAGTGAGCTTTCTTACTACCAGTGGGCTCTGCTTGCTTCCGTGAAGACCTCAATCCCCAGCTTGCTTTGTGATTTCTCTGAACTCTCCCATGTCCCATCTTCCTGTTCCCTTCCAGTCCTTACCCAGGTGCCTCTGGCAGGCTTCCTCTTTATCCCGTCCCTTCTCTTGGTTCCCTGCAGCCAGTCTTGTGTGCATTCTCACTAAAGACGAGAACGAAATGCTTTCAGTTTTCTTCAGCCTTCCACAGAGGGTGCTGTTCCTCTGAACCCTGTTCTTCACACCTGATGAGACCTGGCTCTTTGCCTGTGTGGCTGTGTAGCTCCACCACCTCTGCTGGGTTCTCCTCTCACTGCAGATCCTGGTCAGGAAGGGTAGCCAGCCATGCCCTTGCCACCTGCTGTGGGGTCTGTGGTCAGGTTACACACTGTCCCTGGCAGGTGTCCAACCGGCTGGATCTGTGGCAGGTGTAAAGCTGGCCAGCTCTCTAAGTACAGTCCTGGATACATTGGAAAGCCATCTGTCTCTCTTCTCTTTCCTAAAACAATGTGGGAACCACTCCGCCACTGGAGCCTGGGCTCTGCCCACCACCTTCTACTGCTGGCCAGTCCACTGTTGGGTCAGGGAGCCCAGGAGGGGTGCAGTAAGAGACCAGGAGAACCTGCTTCTGAGAAGGTCCCAGGACATCAGGTGGCAGGTGGTAGGGGAGGGCTCCTGAGGGTCTTCCAGGGCACTGCTGACCTTCCAGAGCTCAGTGCTCTGCTGCATGCCAACCCCCATCATTATTCACACTGGGCCAGTCCATCCTGAGTGTTTTCTCCTCAGCTTGGTCAGCAGTGACCCCAAGGACAAGAGGAGCCAGGCACTTCCCAGCCCTCATTACCTCCTTAGCCTTCACAGTGATCCTATCACCCACAGATGGGGCATCTCCTGTGGGCTACAGCCTAACCACTTTTCTGTTTTTCTGTCCTTTACTAATTATTATGCAGGCATAATTTTTCAGCTGGTACAAGAGAATGAAGTTTCTGAAATAAGGTGGCCCTGTGTCTCTGGAATCCCCTTGGTTTTAGCAGAGAAAATGGCAACAGCGATCATGGCCTTGCTGGCTCAGGGCAGAGGGGCAGCTCTGACCCCAGGCCAGGTCTCCTTGGTGTCTCTATGGCCATGTTGCTGTTTCCTGAAGTCCTCTTGTCCATCCAAGTTCCTGTCCTGGGCCTGGTCATCTTGACCCTCAGAGGCAACCTGTTTTTCAAAGGGAGTTTGTTCCCAGTCCACTGTGAGCTCCTGTGCTCTGCTGGCCCACCTGCCCCAGGCTGGCTGCCTCCTGGCTGTGGGCAGCTGTGGTCCACAGCTCTGCCCTGGCCCCAGGGTCTGACTCAGCCCCTGGCTGCACCTGAACACCCACCACCAGCCCTCCCCGGGGCAGGCCCTGCAGCCTCCACTCAGCCCCCATCTCTCCCTTGCTCCCAACTGCTCACGTCTCAGCCTGAGCACTCGAGCTTTGCCTCAGGCTACGACAAGCCAAGCCGAGATGAGCTCCCTAAGGTGGAGGCCAGCAGAAGATTGAAAGGCACATGACATGGTGGTCACTGCGACAGGGTGTGTTGGGACATCTCCACACCTGGACGGACCCCACCGTCACAGGCGTGGTGTCACTCTCACCTCCCAAAGTCACATGGCAGTCACTTCCTGGGTCTGCTCTTGCATGTATGCTGCATGTCTTTTGAGGGGGAAACCATTATAGCTGGAGGGCAAGTGACCATGGTCAGGTCCTCCTCTTGGAGGAGGCAGCTAGGGCTGCTGTGCAGCAGATGAGGGGAGACGAGGAGGCTGCAGCCCGAGAGAAGAGAATTCCTGGGGAAAGTGAAAGATGGCGGCTTGAGGCCAGCCCAGCGGAAGTGGGAGCATGAAGGCATGAGCTGTCCTGGACAGGCTCTGCAGGGCCCTGCTCAGCAGGAAGTCGCTCCCTCCTGAGCCCTGGACCTGGTCCTCTGGTAGAGCCTGACCTTCCTGACATGCCACACTGCAGTGCCCTCTGGGGATCCAGAGACAAACCTGGGCTCAGGCACACATTCCAGTGGTGTCTGATGGAGCAACCAGAGGACTGGATCAGAGAAGGTACTCCAGCCAGTGGAGTAAGAAGAGCTCTGCCCATGGGCCTCCATGAAGAGAAGGGCTGGAGGACAGGATATGTGCTGGAGGGAGAGGCTTGGAGGAGCTGAAGGGTGCAAGAAGTGGGGCAGGCATTCTTCGACTTTTGAATCACTCCCCAGCTCTCTCCTCTGGCCTGTTTTTTTTTTTTTTTCCCTGAGGTGGGGGGAACCCTAAAACAGAAAGGTTAATCTAAGTATACATTTGAAGCTTTTAAAGCCTCCAATACAGGGCTTATTATGCTAAAAGAAACACACCTGGCCTGGAGGAGCTTCTTAGCAAATCCACCATGCATGTAATGATTCAGTTAAACACGGCGCCAGGATCCTTTCCCATGATTTCTATGTAAATTGGATGCTTCAAAATTACTATATGTGTGAAATTCCACTTATTTCTTTTAACATAGAAACTTTTATCACTTAACTCACTGGACAGAATATTTGAGCCATTTGCAATCATTAGAGCAGTTTTGTTTGGTCAAACCTTGTGGGATTATACTTCAGAAAAGACAGTGAATTATATTCATTGCAAGAAAACAGCCATTTTAGATATATAAGGGGCACCAGGAAAATTTTCATTTTAGTGAAAATTCAATATTATAACTTACTTCTTTTTACAGCAGAGTAAGCCTTTTGTCTTCATGCAATTTATAAAACCCAGCATGGAACAGGACTGTGACAGGCAGTGGCAGATCAGGCTGATAGATAAATTGATGCTTTTGAGACAGAGGGAGCCATGATGTCTGTGGGGCTTAAGGTAATAGCTTTTTCTTGGGGAGATTTTCCTCAAGACCCTAGGGGAGGCCACGGGATATTTACTGGTTCTGCAGTTTCCAGCATGGAACTGGGTTCTCCCTTTTCCAGGGAGACTGGGACCATGCCAGCCCAGCAAGTGAGTGGGGCCATTGTGGCTCCAATGGACACAGGACTCTCAGCTGGACTCTGCAGGTGAGTCCAGTGTCCAAAGGCCTTCACTTTAAAGAACATCACAATTTTTTTTTCAAATAGATTTGAGAATAAAAAAAATTCAAGGATAAAAGGAAGCATTATTACCTATAAAACTAATTTCTTTCCTGCATTGAGCTGTTAGGATCTTTCACGAGATAAGTACTCTAGTTAGGGCTTGGTGTTTTGGGAAGTACATTTTCTGCTTTGGTCATTTGGGACACTTTACAGAGGAAAAACAGCAACTTAAAGAGGCTTTGCATAGATACAACCTGAATTTTAAGTGCAGGGGTAGGGGTATTTGTTTTCAACAAATGATTAGAAAAATTACATTTAGGTCTTGAATAATGTCTAATTATATAAATACATTTAAATCATCATTACAGATTTATTTTCTTCTTTCTATTTTTATTGCATTTTAAAATGTAATTTCTAAGGGACATGACATGATATTTATTTCCCAAATTTTATTCTCCAAATTTATAACTGATAAAGACAAGTTGAAAACTTTCTATTTTCTTGAAGAACTGACATATGGAGTAAAAATTATTTTTATTTGTATTTTTCTTTTTGTAGCTGTATCCCTCCAAGAGAGGATAATTACATTTTCCCGGAAATCGAAAATAACGTAGTTGTCATTTCTCTATTAATGTATTTTCCCTTCACATTTTGATAGTAATATTTTTCGACATACATAGGAAATTAAAATATGCCACGTAATATATAAATCCGTAACTGCATGTTTGTGTATATGTGTGTGAGAGAGGCAGACAGAACACAGAGAGGGAGGGACAGACAGGGCCCACAGAGGAAGCTCCAGAAAAGAGTGGTGAGGTCATGGTTTCCCTCTGGACGCTGCCTCACAGGTGCCTAACTCTGGAACTTACCAGCAGAAGGCTTATGTTGAACCCAGCAGGCCCCATGGTCAACTTTTCCCAAGAGAGAGATTTTGGACTTTAAATCAGAGATGGCAACTGAAATTTAAACTCATGCCATGTTTAAGTGAAGGACAGGGAAGCCAGGCAGCATGGGCAGGAGGGCTGGGGGCACTTCTCAGTGTCGAGAAGCAAGCCCAGCTCCCTCCCACAGGCCCCTGGGGCCCACTCTGAGGCACAGTGTACCCTGGCCGTGCAACCTCCTGAATGAAGGACCTACTCGTACAATCGTATACAGGTGGTGCGATGTGGCATAACTTGCACTTGACAGGAAGCAGCAACTCCTGGGTGGTGTCCACTTGGGGCACAGTGGATGGAGTGAGGCGTATCCAACCGTGTGCTTCCTGGTGGTGCCTGCATCCACAAGGCTCAGGCTGGAGACAGGCTTCTGCACAGACACAGAATGAAAGACAGAGACCTGGAGGACGGACACCACCTTCCCCTTCAGGTTGAATTAATAGAAGAGACATTTTTAGAAATCTTAAATTGATAATGTATTCATAGTGAAGCAGGGAAACCAGGTGCATATTTTATTCATCTTTCTTTGCCTGCGTATTTTCAAAGACATCTTATAGTTAACATTATAATATAGTTAGTCACTCCAAATCACTGGGTGATTATAGGAAAGCTGTCAGCCTCGGCTCACGCTATGAAAAGGCTGCAGCAAAGAGCTTTTCTCTTTGCCATGGAGACTGGGCCTGCTTTTACATTTACTCTGGAAACCAGAGCCTTTCTGTTGTTGGTCCTTTTCAGTTACTTTAGCTATTAAACCTTCTGATTGAGACTAAAGGAAGGAGGAATGCAGACACTTCCACAGGGAGAAACTCCCAACCTAGAGGAACAGAACTCAGGATAGGGAAATAAAAGCTATGCTGCCAGGCTGCTGTGTGCCTGCCAGGGAGTCAGCCCTCTCTGGGGAGCCCCCTGTACCTGAGACTCCTAATCAGGCTGGGCAGCAGCACCTCCATTCCCCACCCCCAGGCATAGAGGACCATCCTGCAGCTGAGGTCCCAAGTTCCTCCTGCCTGCACAGAGACCATGCCACCCTGTTTTACCATGAACCTGGGTTTAGCAGCTTTGAGAACACAGCAGTGCAGGATCCCCAGAAACACTGGTTGTTTTATGATGCAAATTCACTATTGCTGTTGACCTGCACCTCACGACAGAAGGTGAAGTGGGTCCCTCTGCATGCACTGGTGTTGAACCTCATGGTTTCCATCCTTTCAGCTTCCTAAATATATGAATGACTACCACTGTTACTCAGTATGTGGACTTCATGAGACTCAAGTAATAGCTGTGGGTCACAGATCTCAGAGTATGGGCAGGTCAGCAGACAAGATAGGTCACAAATTACACAGCTAAATTGGTATCACCAGAAGGACAACTTGTTTGTTTTTTTAATTTTAATTTCATTTTCAATTTTCTAATAATATCAGGATTAATGGAAAAAGAAACTCCTTAGTTCTCATTTGCATCCTTTGCAGTTTATCCTTTAGCTTGGAAAGAAAAATTGCTATAGTTTAAAATAATTCCTGTGTTGAAGTTTAGAGGTGGGAGGTTGGGAGAAGAAAGCATTCATACTGTTGTGTGCTACTCTGACATTAATGGTTCACAGACTCTCGGGTTGGGACTTTTTTTTTGCAACTCAGTTTTGTCCATGTACTCCAGGGTTCCTCAGCCTCTGAACTATTGACGAATAGTTCTTAGTAGGAGGCAGGGAGCTGCCCTGGATATTGCTGGATGTTTGGCAGCATCCCTGGGCTCTATGTACCAGATGCCAATAATACTGCCACACATACCCATGGTGACAATGCAAAGGTCACTGTCAAATATCCCCTGGGGGAAAAATCATCCCTAGTTGGGAACTAGCAATTTAACCAGATGTGATCAGAATAGGCTAAACCAACGTTACTGCCTGCTACTCTGGGAATACATTGTTTTTCTGCTGCTCTTCCCGGAATGTCAGCAGCTACCTTTCCATGGTCTGACTCTGTGGAAATGAATCAGGTGTCTACAGCACAGAACATGTGGGAGCAGTCATGTCTGAACAGGGTGTAAGTCACCTGCAGCCAGCACAATGTAGACTGCACAACCATCACTGGGCAGCAGAATGATGGTGTGCATGTCTGCTAATCTAGACATGGATGAGATCCTGGGACTCGTCAGTGAGCCCACTGGACTGTGGATGGCCCTTAGTTGACTGGAGTGCAGCAGGGAGAGGACCAAGAGTAGCTGTGGAATTCGAGGAGGGACCGAGGTCATGTCCCAACACTAGACAGAAGGCACTTTTTGTGCCCGCATTAAATGACATGCGACCCATCTACTCCCACAGCATCTGTCATGTTTTCATCATACGGTTACACATTTTATGCAAAAGAAACCCTCGTGGTCTGAGACCATCTTGCTGCGTTGCTTGGTGACGTGTTATTGCTTCAGAATCGTGTATCTGCTCTTCTGGAAAAGATGGGATGGGACTGTTCACCCATTAATCCTCCCAGTCGTCCAGCTTCTGTGGGCTTCTTGAACAAGTAGAGCTGGACTTCTTGCTCCAGTGACTTCCCTGGCTGGTCATAGCACCTAGGCCTCTAATGGGACAGTGGGATGGCCATCTGGCACTGAGAAGTTTTGAGATGGACCCCTCTTCCAAGACCTGGATGTGCCTAGGGGGTCAGGGGCAAGAGACCTAGAGTGTGCGCTGCCCATCTCTGGGGTGTTTGGGTGGATGTTGAAGCTTGGTGCTCACAACAAGGGTGGTAGCTGCCCCCTGGTAATTTCTATTTCTGGCACACCAGTGGTGGAGTGAGATTTACAGAGCTAATAGGTGCAGGGATGCACACCGTGAGAACCATTGCCACCCCCTTACTCCCTGCAAGAGAAGCTGTAGACCAGGAGCTCCCAGTGCCTCCACAGAGCTGGTGAGCGTGAGCTCTGGCCTGCCACTGGCTCTCCAAGGCTCAGGGAGCCCTGATCTGACATTAGCTCCACAGGCCTGTGTACACTTCATCATTTGGAGGTTGGTTCTGATTTCGTCATGTGAGCTGCAGCAGGAAAACATCCTGCTCCTTAGCCCATTTTATCAACTTTGTTTTGTTCGCTGGAGCCCAGATCCACATCGCCTTCGAATAATCACAACTGCGCAGGTGGATCCCAAGGGTGAAGGAGAGGCTTTTCCACAGGCCCTGATCCCTGCAGAAATGATTTGTACCTCAGGCTGATTGTCACTAACAGAAAATGAGAATGAGGGACATTCAATGCAAAGTAATATGTGCTGTACAATTACTGGATTAATAATTTTATTCTATTACTGTGTGGGAGAAAGGACATCAGCCTGAAAAACTGCATTTCTAGTATATTTCTAAGCATCCTGTTAAAAGAGTGAGCAAGGGTCAGGAAACTTAATTATGCTATAACTAGATAGAAATTGTCAAGTGATAAAAAGAAACATCCAGACAGATTCAACAGGAAATTACAGCCTTAATAATACAGCATAATGCCTACTACTATACAATTATTGGAAAGACCCTGAATGGTTCACTGTAACAGGCTTAGATTTCCAGTAACTACAAAAATTTCACTGAAAATGATGGTTCCAACATTGCTGTAAATATTTTTAAAAAATAAATAAATAACATTATTATTTAATGATCAAACATCTTGTACCCATTTCAGACCTGATGGTATGACCACATTGACATTTTGGGGTGATGAGAGGGTTGGTTCCAAGAAGAATAGTCTCTATTTGCAAATTAAGTTCCTGGCATCATAGGTAAATAAATTATCTATTTCATTTAGCCTTTCAGAATCCCCTGCCAAAAGAAAACCAGGCGTATTTTTGGAGATTTGTGCTCCGAGGAGCACTGGAGGGTGGTGGCTGTTCCCTGTGCCCAGGAGCTCACGCCCAGATGACAGGGAGGAACAGTGCCTCTGAGTGTCCCAGGGGCTAAAGACAAGGAGGTTAGCTATTAACCCCAAGAGTGACTGGCTGCTGTCCCAGGACATCAGAAAGTAGGAGGAAGAACTCTAAGACAAGCTCAGTGAGGCCTGGAATGAATCCGCTGTGCTTTGCAAACATGTCATGGTGCTTAGAGTATGGAGCCTTGGTACTCACAGGCCACTGCGGTGGCTCCGCGACCCCTCCTGTGTTTGACCTTTCCTCCTCCCTCTGCAGGAGGGATCAGTCATCTCTGTGCTTGCCCAGAAGAGCCCAGTGTTTCATTTTGTATTCTGAGGATGAAGATTAATCAGCAACTCTTTACCCAAAGATGGCCATGCTGACCAGAAATCTGCATATCTGCATATTGCTGTTCTTCCCTGAATTTAATTTCCTACAGGAACTGATATTAATCACCCTGTTTAAACAGAGGGGTTTTGGGGTCTATACAAATGTAACATTTTCTTCTTGTAGAACTTGCAAAATATTTTCCTCCTTTTTTTCCAGTTTAAAGGGACAGTAGCAGTGGTTGCTGCTGTTGCATTTTCTTTTACGTGACTGTTGACTGTTTGGATGGTAACAGTGAACCCAGATTCCACTCTCACACTTGAGGAGCATGTCAGTAGATTTGGAAATAGAAGTCGGTGACTGGTTTGCATGAGCTGCCCTGTTCTCTCTCAGGCTGAGGCAAGGGAGCATATCAGCTGGAGCGGCGATGCTCTAACCAGCCCGCGCTGCTTGGCCCACACTTCATGTGCAGGGGAGTCACATTCATCAGCCATCAGCAACTCTGCCAGGAGCATTTGGCATATTTTATTCTGGATGTCTGCAGCACAATGTGGGTGAGGCAGAAACAGGAGACAGACATGCAATGTGCTTAGAAAAATGCACTGGTGTGCGCCGCAGAGCCAGGAAAGCTGGAAGCCAGCAGTGCGCATCAGTTATGCCAGATCCTCAGCTGAACTGGGCCAGCACTGCTGGCCAGGGTCTGTTTAGGTTTCAGCCCTGCCCTGTCCTGGCCACAGAGGTGAATTTGGATTGGCGTTGCCTCTGCAGGGCCACTGGCCCTGGACCTGGGGGAGGTGCGGGAGGGGCGGCAGGGAAATGCTGGCCTTTGGAGGCCGAAGGAGCCCTGTGGACCTCAGGTTCCCAGAGCAGGGCGCTGGGGAGGTGTGAGTGGGTGCCCAGCATGGGTGTGCCCCTCGGAGGCCAGCACCCGCTTTCTGAACTCTCTGCATCTTTGGCACTGTGATCAGTGGTGTAGCAGGGCAGAGAGCATCCCTTGGGCTGAGAGGCAATCCCCAGGGCAGCATCTCCAATACCACCAGTCTGTCAGGCTGTGCACTTAAAGGTTGGCAGTTTGTGACTACAAGCTAGCTTCGCTGCTGTAGGTGAGACTTACCACAACAACAGGGAGCCTTGTCCTCGCTCGACTGCACATGTCATGGCCCACCTTTGGTGTCTCCTCAAACAACCCCATGCTGCTGAGTTGGTCCTGGGCTGGCTGTGGAGTAGCTGCCATCCTCACAGGGCTGACATCTGCAGGGCTGTCCAGGGCCGCGTGGTCCCAGCCACTGGGTAGGCACCATGAAATGACTGGTATTCACACTCAGGCTGCTCTACCTTCTTCACCCATGTGAATCACAAGGGTGTCACACCAGAGATGTAGAGGCTCAGACTTTTTATCTGGCTGAGAGCATTTTATTTTTGGTCTTCAGGACCCAAGTGGCTTGTGACTTAACAGGGCACTATCATGTGGCTTTACATTTTGTCGTAAAATGACGGGCCCCGCTTCCTCCTCTTTGCTCTGAAACCTTCATGCCACTTGGTCATCAGCTGTGTCTCTTCTGATTCATGCTTCGGGCAGGATCCCCGTGAAATGAGGTTCTTCTGCAGGGAAGGAGAGTCAGACGCATGGAGCTGCTCTTTTTTGAGGGTGACGTGGGGGCCACTGGTCTCACAGTTGCTTGACTGCCAACAGGTGTGGGAATGAGGAAGTTAATGTAGACTTTTCTAATAAAGGAAAAGTACCTGACAGTATATAAGGATACTTCTTTTCTGTCAGATTATTTAAAAGGAAAAGCATTTCTTTGTGTAACCCCATCCCATCATGGAAGCATGCACTAAGCTGAAATCAATACATTCAGTCTCAGAAGAGGAAACGTACTCAGGTGTGGACACCACCCCAGCAAAGCTTCAGCACAGGGGTGTTGGTGGACTCTCCAGAGCAAATGTGGTCTCGAGAGGACAGTGGGGGCAGGAAGCACTGTGCCTTCACTGTGGACACCACTGACCTCAGTGTAATCCTAGGTCAACCATCGAGGAAGCTGTCCACAGGCAGGGAGTGGGCCTCACCATCTTCTAAGTTGCTCAGCTGTTCAGAAGGTTAAAGACTGAACCCTCCATGACCACAAGCTACAGGCAGGGAAGCTTAGAGGAAGCTACCTCAGGTTGGTTATGGAACTTACCTCATGTTGACTGCCTGGATCTTAGGAGGTCAAGGAGAGAGAGAGAGAGAGAGAGAGAGAGAGAGAGAGAGAGTGCATGAGCGCACACATGAATCTATGTTTGTCTATGATGGTGTGTTTGTGCAGGTGTGGAGATATGTGTATTTGTTTGTAAGTGTTTTATGTGTTTATATGCATGTATTGCATATGTATGTGTATATGTATTTGTGTATGCCTATGTGCATTTGTGTGGTCTGTGTATATGGCATGTGTGTGTGCTTGTGCACATGTAGTATATATGCACATGTTTGTGCATGTTTGTATATGTGTGTGTGCCTAGGTGTGTAGGGTGTGTGCGTGTGTATGCATGTGTGTGTGTGTGTGTGTGTGTGATGAGTGTGCATACAGGTATATTCAGGGTTAAATGCATGTACAGTTTCCTGGGGGACAGTTTCTGGAGAAACTCCTTGGAGCCCTCAGATGAGTCCTTGCTAAGGCCACTTTCCCAGGAAACTCCTACAGCATATGGCTGGGGCCATCCAACATGGCTTCCTGTCTGAAGCTGCATAGCTCTGTGACCCTGTTTGGTGCACTGTGACGGCACTGGTGATGAGCATGAGTCTCACCACTGAGGGCCCTTGACTGTCTCAGTGGTGACCATCAGCACAGTCCAGACCTGAGTGGAGCTGCAGCATTCAGAGCCGACCCAAGGCTCTGGGTCCAGCATGGGGTGCAGGCTGGAGGTCCTCAGTCCCCAGGCCCTGCTCTGGTGGTGCCCACCCTCTGGGACTCACTGATCCAACACATGCTGCCTGTCCCCATGAGCCTGACAAGAGGGATTCTACTTCAGGGGGTCCTGCCCCAAGTGACCAGTGAGGAGCTTGTGACTCAGATGTTGCAGAGCCCTGGAGACCACCCAAGCAAGTGTGCGGCAGGTGGGCATGCCAGCTTTAGTCACCAAACTGGTCAGTACACCCAGGGTCAGCTGACGCTCATCGTGCCCTTCCTCAGTGGTGGCGCCATCTAAGACTGACCGTGAGCCACCCCACTTTACCCCCAGTACTCCAACTTCACAGACAAGAAACCGAGGCCCAGGTAGTTTATCTCCCTAGTTTCCAGGAGGTGGCAGGGTGTGGATCACAGTTGTCCATGGCCTTGGACCCACATCTTTCTCATGACCACCTCCCTTTCATTTTACCTTGAGGTTCAAGTGGCACAGTAAGTTCCTTGTGAGAAATCTGATCACCGATCCTGAGGGAGCTGAGTTGATGCTCTCAGGTGTGCATGTGACTGTCTTCGCCTTGAAGGTGTATTTACACTTTCTGCACCCTCGCTGTCCATCTACCAGGTACAACAGAGAGCATCCATCTCCACAGTGAAGGCAAGTCAGAGCAAAATCTCCGGAGTTTATTTCTCTAGTATGTGCAAAATTGGCATCCAAGAAAAGTGCTGAGAGGGTGCTGTTTCTTGCTAAAAAGCAATGTAACCCTGTTGAGAAGAACAGAGACTCCCAAAGCTGTTCTTCCCTTCACTTCCCTTGCTGTGCAGAACTATCTACTTCATGCAGGAGTCACGAGGTAGCCCAATCTACAGATGTTGGTGTAGGGAGATGCATGTCAGAAAGAAGGTAATTGACGGTAAATGTCAAATATTAAATCCCATCTGGTTATTACCCAGCATATGAGCCATGAATGTAGCTTAACAATTACAGCCATGATTGGCCAAGTGGGAACCAAAATCCTAAACATCAACTGCCAGAAAGATAATTATAACACATTAGCACCTGCTTAGACAAGATTGACAACTGCAGTCTAACATCTGCTTAATACAACTTTCATACTTCTCATGAATTTTTTCCCTTTTGAATAGAGCCACATACGATTTCCTGGAGGATAACAATAACCCAGCATCTATGTTATTTATGCACAGCATTACGGCTGCTTGTTGTCTGTGGTCATAGTTTCTTGCTGACACTTTTGCAGCTAAATGAAGTACACAGAAATGGGTTTTGTGGCCTAGGCAGGCACAACCATGGTGTTGTTCCTAACAGAACTGGGTTCCTGTCAATCAGATGCATTGAACAGAATCCCAAAACATGATAGGTCATATTTAGTTTGTTGGATGACCCAGTGAGTATCACCTATATTTAAATATCTATCTGTCTACATCAAATTAAAATCTGAATCATGGTCTCCTGGGCCCACAGTTACAGCCAGGATGGCAGCTCAGGCATCTTCTCACTAGGCACTCTTGAGGAAGAAAGGAGCATGGTACAAGGGTGTATGTTGCATCTTCCCCTCTCCATACCTTGCCAAAGAGGAACAGTCTGCCACCCCACAGCTTCAGTTGGAAATGGATCAGCCTCAGCAGCTCAGTGGCTGGTGACTGAAAGTGATTTGAACTTGCTTTGGCCCTGGAAGACTTAACAGGAGGGAAGTTTGAGCAGGCTTTTGAAGTATGCAGAATTATTCAGTTTGGAGGGTTAGGGAACCAGTATTTCAGGCAGTAGAATCAGCATCCAAACTCACAAAAAGGTTAAAGTCAATCCACTACCTGCTCAGGGAAGGCCAAGAAGACTGGAGGGAGGCTTATGCTTCCAGGAATTCCTGAAGAGCCATGGAGCAAGAGGCAGGTGGCCTGGAGGCACCAGGTCCAGGTCCAGACCAGCCTCCTGGTGAGGACTCAGGGGAGCATTGTCAGCAGGTGGGAGCTACACCCTGCACTTTGGTTTGGTGATTTTTACTCTGATTCAGGGGCGGGATTGAGGTTGAGGAAGGAAAGGACCAGTGGAACAGACAATTAGGGAGTAACACTGCAGAGGAGGTATTGTCAGTGTCACTGTCGCTGAGCAGGAGGACAGGACAAAGCAGGGCAGCATATCCCAGCCCCCAGGAGGGACATGGTCAGCCCGAATTCTGCAGAGACAACCCTTCATGACCCAGTGCCACCTTTGCCTTAGAGGAGAGCTTCCCAGCCCTGCTTGGACCCACCCACTCTGTCCCTGGGAGCAAGCCCCGTGCAGTGCTGTGTCCTGCTCAGCACAGGGTAACCCTGGCGGTGCCTCCAGTCCAGCTGTGATGTAACCCTGGCCTGTGGGTTTCCCACACAAGAGGAAAGACAACCACCAAATTACAAAGGAAGCAGGTGCCACAGTGAGTGGGCCTGGGGACATCTGCAACTGAGGTACCCACAGAATCTGGAAAGTGGCTTTTTTTCTTTTTTAATTTTTTTATTAGTTATTTTTAGCTTACATGACAGCAGACTCTATTTTGGCAAATCACACATCCATGAAGTATGACTTCCCTATTTTGTAGTCATACATGATGTGGAGCTACACTGGTTATGTATTACTATATGAACATAGGAAAGTGATGTCCCATTCGTTCTATTCCCAATGCCCCATCTCCTCTCTTCCTGCATCCAATCCAGAAAACCTCCACTTCCCCAACTTGCATCAACATCCATATATCAGGGAGAACATTTGGCCTTTGCTTTTGGGGATTGGCTTATTTTATATTGCATGGTAGTCTGTACTTCCATCCATTTACCAGCAAATGTCATAATTCCATTCTCCTTTAAGGCTGAGTAATATTCCATTGTGTACATATGTCACAGTTTCTTTATCTATTTGTCAATTGAAGGGCATCTAGGTTGGTTACATAGCTTAGCCATTGTGAGTTGAGCTGCTATTAACATTGATGTGGCTGCATCACTACAGTGTACTCATTTTTGGTCCTTTGAGTATATACTGAGGAGTGAGATAACTGGGTCAAGTGGTGCTTCCATTCCAAGTTTGTAAAGTGATATTTTTTACCAAATCTGAAAGATGAGTAAGAATAAGCAAAGTCAATCACTCATTTCCCCCATGAAATCCAGTTCCAGAGTCTGTACATTTAAAAGATCATATCAATCAAATAAGTAGTCTTTATAGTAGTGGTTAAACTAGTATCAAAACTCTTAGACTTGCTGGGCACAGAGGTGCTTTTTATAATCCCAGAGGCTTGAAATGCTGAGGCAGAAGGATCACAGGTTCAAAGCCAGCCTCAGCAACTTAAGGAGGCCCTAAGCAGTTTTGTGAGACCCTGTCTCTAAATAAAATATAAAAACGGGATGGGGATATGACTTGGTGGATAAGCACACCTGAGTTCAATTCCTGGTACCAAAATCAAAAAACCAAACTCTTGGCTCATAATTATGATGAAAATTCTGTAAGAATTATATTAAATTTGTGAACATAAAAAGTCCAGGTACAAAAAAACCTTATTCCTCATTTGCTTGCCTCATGACAGGGCACCATGCTGTTGCAGAAGAGGAGACTGGTGAATCAGGAGCAGGGCTAAGTGTCTTCTCAGCCACAAGGCTCCAGCTGAGTGTGAACTTGGAATTCTGAAGCATAGAGTGGGTGGCATGAGGGTTTCCAGGGTCAGGTGTGGACTCCATGCCTGAGCTGCTTGCACCTGTGAAGGACCAGGTGCCGCCTTCTGACTGTCTGACTGGGCTGGACTGTGTCCTGGTCAATTTGGAACTGAGTGGGCAGAGGACCATTTTGGGCCAGGATCTCTTCTAGAAATTGGACCTCTTCCCAAGGGAGAATGAGGATGGGGACACAGGAGGAGACCCTGGATTGCAGCACCTGGAGAAGGAAGCCTAGATCTGGGACCCACAGCTTGTGATCTCCCTCTTTCAACAAGGTGCCTCTGCCTGACAGTAGTTCTGGGAAAGAGAGCAGGAGACACTTGTGCTCAGCTCAATATTGGTGCCTTGAGGTGATGGGAGGGCAGTGGGCCAGACACATCCTGCTCCACGCAGACACATTGCTTGTGTGTTTTAGGATGCTGGGCTTGTGCGGGATTATAGGGGTTATCTAGGATCCATTATTGCCTATCTCCTCCTCCGTGCTTCCCCAGATAGGAGCTTAGGAAGCAGACCTGCTGAAAACTGCGTGAGTTTCACTCTTAGTTAGTCAAGCACCCAGATTTGAAGAAGAAACTGTGGCTCACGAAACATGATGGAGCCTAACTCGAGCTTAAGCCAGCTGCCAGCATTCAGCTGAGAAATCAGGCCAGAGGACTAGACTGCACAAAGGCTCTGGGTGGCCAGAGGGCCTCCCAGTATCCTGCCCACCAGGCACATCCAGGTGGCAGTGCAGCTGCTGTGAGTCCTTCTATTCCTGGCCTGGTCCTCACACTCCAAAGGCCCCCTGGATGTCTGTTGCTGTGGGGCTGGGGCTATGCATTTTGCAGGTGTGCAGCAGATTGAGATACGGAAACCAGCAAAATGGTAACAGGCAGTCAGAATGAAGTGCAGGGGCGCTTCCAAGGTGTACACAGCTGGGCCCAGCCTGGCCTCCCCCAGCATGACCTCCCAAGCACAGTGGCCTATGGTTCAGCAGGACCCATTCTTCTCCACCTCCCACTTCTGCACACGTCTGTCTAACAAGCTGTTGGTTTTGGATCAACAGAGAATATTCAACCCTCATGCAGGTCCCCACGCCCTGCCAATGCCCCCCAGGGTGGCCGAGGGTGCCTGTGAAGATACAGGTGGTGGAGGGATCCCCCAGAAATCAGTTGGTGACCTGCACAGAGGTGGCAGGGTCTGCACCTGGTGACTGAGCCGCCACACCCAAAGAAAGAGTGAGAGCAGTGAGGTACGGCACAGGACCACCAGAGGAAGACCCCCAAGCCTTGTGGGATGCACTCCATCAGCATGGTGGCCACTGAGCTGCTTGAACCCCTGCAGACCTGTCCTTTCCCAAATGTCACAGGACAGAAGCTTACAGTGCTGTACTTTGGAGACTAGTTTCTTTCACTCAGAAAAATGAACTCACAATTTACCCATTTGTAGCATGAATCGTGTTTTTTCCTTTTTGTTACTGATGTGAACACTCAGATAGACTCTCCAGTTCACATGAAAATCCTTTTGTTCTGCAAGAACACAGGGTTGCTGGTGTGTTGGCCTGGAAGATCAGACGTGGGGTTTGGCCCAGAACTGCAGTCTTCTGCTGGTGCACAGGATGACCTCCTCAACTCATTCTTAGTTCTAGAAGTTTTGTAGATTTTTAACATTTGTTCTAATGAGTTACACATGACAGTAGAATGCACTTTGACACACCATCCATAAATGGAGTAAATTTCCCATTTTTCTGGTTGTAATATAGAATCACACCAGTTGTGTAGTCATATATATACGTAGGATAACAGTGTCTGATTCATTCTACTATCCTTCCTACCACACACCACTCCCCGCCTTTTTTCCCCCTCTACCTAATCCAAAGTAACTCTGTCCTTCCCTACCACCCCTGCTTATTGTGAATTAGCACCATGATATCAGAGAAAATATTCAGTATTTGATTCTTTGGGATTGACTTATTTTACTTAGTATGATATTCTTTAGTTCCATACATTTATTGGCAAATCCCACAGTTTCATTCTTCTTTAAGGTTGAGTAATAGTCCCTTGTGTATATGTACCATGTTTTCTTTATCCATTCATCTGTTGAAGGGCACCCCTAGTTTGGTTTCATAGCTTGGCTATTGTGAACTGAGCTGCTATAAACATTGATGTGGCTGCATCACTGTAGTATGCTGATTTTGTCTTTGGGTGTAAACCAAGGAGTGTGATAGTTCAGTCAAATGGCAGTTCCATTCCAGGTTTTCTGAGGCATCTCTGTACTGCTTTCCATAATGGTTGCTCCAATTTGCAGTCCCACCAGCAGCGTTTGAGTGTGCCTTTTTCCAACATCTTGCCAACATTTGTTGTTGCTTGTATTCTTGATAATTCTTTGAAAAAATAAATAAAATTGATAAAACTCTAGTCATGCTAATGATGAGAAAGAGAAAATACTCAAATTACCAAAATATGTGATGAAAAATATCACAACAGACACTACTGAAATACACAAGAAAATTAGAAAGTATTTTGGAAATTTATACTCCAATAAAATATAAAATCTTAAAGGCATCAACAAATTTCTAGAGACATATGAACTAACCTGAACTAAATCAGGAGAACATACATGATATAGAGCAATTTCAAGCAATGAAATAGAAGATGCCATCAAAAGCCTACCAAGAAAAGTCCAAGACCAGTTGGATTTTCAGCCAAGTCCTACAAGACCTTCCAAGAAGAATTCACACCAATACTCCTCAAATTATTCCATGAAATAGAAAAGGAGGGAACCCTTTCAAACTTACTCTGTGAGGCTAAAATCACCCTGATACCAAAACCAGACAAAGACACATCAAAGAAAGAAAACTTCAGACCAATATCCCTGATTAACAAATATGCAAATCTTCTGGCAAATCACATACAAAAACATATTTAAAAGATAGTACACCATGATCAAGTGGGGTTCATCGCAGGGATGCAGAGTTGACTCAACATACGGAAATCGACTCATCACATCAATAGATTTAAAAACAAGAATCCCATGAGTATCTCAATAGATGCAGAAAAAGCATTTGATAAAATATAGCACCTCTTCTTTTTCAAACACTAGAAAACCCAGGGAGAGCAGGATGTACCTTAACATCCTAAGAGCTACTGTGCTAACCCAGTCTGCATCTTCTAAACAGAGGAAGCTGAGAGCTCTCCCTCTGAGAACTTCTGCAGATGTTTCCCATCGGCTCCTGCAATCTCGTTGTCTGCCGTGGAAACAGTCCTCTTTCCTTTTTCCCAACCTGTAGTGCTTTCTCCTTCTCACCTGCTTCTCTGCGTGGACCTTCCATGGGGCAGAGCAGGAGTGGCAGGAGTGCATGTCCTCCGCTTGTTCCCAGCGTCAGATGAGGGTGGCCGGGGTCTCGGGCGGGTGTGCATGGAGGTCAGGAGGCTGCTGCTTCAGGTGCTAGGTGGGGAGTGCTGCATCCGGCTGAGCTGGTTGCTCTTCCTGGTCACTGAGATGAGGTTCTGTGGTTGTGTTTTAGTTCACTGGAAGGCGAGTGGCGCAGACTGACTTCCACGCTGCCCTGGCCATGCTGTCCTACAGTGGAGACTCGCTAACCTCTGGGGCTGGCCTGAGACCTGTCGCTGGCGTGTGTTCTTTCCCACTCAACCACAAGACTCTTTCTTCCCTCCTTCCTGCATACCTGTTGCTGATGGGCTGTGTTCTGGTTTCGCTTTGCCTCTCTCCTGGCTGATCACTCCTACTTCTTTGAGAAGTTCTGGTAGCTGCTGTAGGATTTAAACCAGTGATCTCCCTTTAAATGGTGGTGCGCCCCTTTGTGTGGCATGTGCACCCTGCACAGTGTGTATCCCTGGTGTGTCCCGTGGCACCACCTCCACATCCATGCATGCTGGGGGCATGTGGCATCTTTTCTGTCCACCCACCATCAGCGAAAGTTTCCACTGACCTCTCAGTCCTCACAGGCCGCATGTCTGTGGTGACCACTCAGCTTTGCTCTGTGGCGTGGAACCTGCCAGTCCCGGGTGGCCTCTGATGAGCAGGAGGCGGGTGTCAGGCAGGCAGTGTCTTTCAGGTGAAAGAGAAAGTGAATTGCAGACTCTCTTTGGGGTGTTCCCAGTGCTCTGCTCTGTGGTCCCACATCTAGGGCTTAGTCTCAGATGTCCCTCTGGCTGCAGAGCTTCCTTCAATTGTCTGCAGCCTGAACTGTTGCTAGAGCTCCCTCGGGTGGGGTTTCCTCCTCAGGAGGGCTTTCTTTCTCTTGGACAAGTCCAGTAGGAGTGCATAATCCTGGACCCACTGACCGAATGCTTTCTCCCTTTGGCATTTTGAGGGTGGCTTCACCGTCTGGGCTCCCTACCCCATGCTGCTGTGCATGTTGCCTGCCCTCTCCAGCTGCCTGGAACTCGCCTCCTGTCTTTGCCTTCAGGTCAGTGTGGTGTCCATGGTCGGTTTGCCTCTGCCTGGTTTCTAGTCTCATCTCACACCTGTCCTCTGCGTGCAGTGGACCTGGGGCCTGGGTGGCCCTGGTTCTGTGGGTCTTGGCCACCATGCTTGGCCAGCGCTCTCCCTGTCGTGCTCTCTCCCTCGCCCCTGTCCTCTGAGCCTGTGTTTCTGGGGCTTGACGCAGTCCTCCGGGTCTTGGAAGTTATGCCTGTGGTTGTTTCCTTCTCTTTCCCACTGTGGCTCCAGGTGGGTCACTGATTCTGGCCCACCCATGGGGAGTTTCCTGCTGAGCCTGAGGACAGAGTTCTAACACCGGCACAGCATGGCCTGTCTGCTCCAGCACTTCCGCTGATGTCTTACACTTCCTATCTCGCTGCTGAAATCCACTTGGATATTGCACACAACCCATTTTTCCCCGCTGGAGCTTTAACATACTAATTACCATTATTCCAAACTCCCTGATAGAGAGTTCCAGTGACCCCTGAGGACTACCCATCCTGGGTGCTCTGGGTCTCCCTGCTGGTGAGCATCTCAGTCTTCCCTGCACGTGTCGTGCTGAGAACGAGACAGAGCTCCATTCTGGTTCAGCATGTGCCTGCTGCTGCTAGATCGACCAGCTGATGCATGTGTCAATCATGGTGGCACAGGGTGGTTTGGAGTCAGTGCTGCCATAGTGATTCTCTGCACCACCCAGGCTTCTGTCTCCCACAGAGCTCACTTGGGTGCCGCGGGCATTAGCAGAGCACAGTCCAGTTCACCCTGAGTGTGGACCTGCCCTTTCCTCTTTGCCCTGCTCTAGCTCCTCCCGTCCAACCAACAGGACTCCCTCCTGGTGGGGGCAGGTGAGGAGAGCAGTTTCTGTTGTGAGAGGCTGTTCTGGGGTAAGGGTCACTTCCTGGGGTCTTGGTGGTGAGCTCTATGCTCCCAACCCTCCTCCAGCAGCAGTGGGGCTCCAAGCTCAATCCTACCCTGTCTCCTTCTCACAGCTGTGGAGTGACCACACTGCACAGAGGCTGGGGGATTGCCCTCCTGGCCTTGCTCCCCAGGGGCTGCTGCTTTCCTCCTGGGTCTTCACTGTGAAGCCACTTCCAGGTCTGTCCATCTGTTACATGATTGCTGGGCAAGGTTGGTGGAGAGAATCTGTGAGACCTAGCAGAGCTGCTGCCCTGCAGCCCTGGTTCTCCCTGGACATTAGCCACCTCTGAGCTGTCCCAGATCAGCTGCCCTTACAGTGAATCTTTTCTGTTCAGGAGGGTCCAAGCTGGCCTGCCCCATCCCCACCAGCAATCATGGCATTTCAACGTAGGCTGGCTGCTGCTTCCAAGTCTCCACTCTGACAGGCTGCAGCCAAGTTGGCATTCTGGAGGGCAACTCTTTTTAACTGACAGATGGAGGAGAAACTCCTTCCCAAGTCAGGGGTCTCTGGATTCTCATTTTTGCACCTTGCCCAAGTGAGTCCTCTGCACCCTGGACGGTTGCCTGTGTTCGAGCGGATCTCAGGCTGGGCTGATGTTAGAATTGCCCAGACTGAGTTCACCAGAGTTTTGGGTTTGGACTGGTCTTCAGGATGAACTGCACTCTGCAGGTGGCCCTATGTGCAGCCAGGTGGGGAGCCAGTAGTCTAACCCCATGTGAATCTGCAGCCTGGGGCCACCAGGGCCCTTGTGTCAATGACCAGGCCTTCCTGCTCCAGGTCTCTCTGGCTTGCAGTGGCTGTATTTCACCATCCATGCAGGTGGGAGTATCAGCAGCCTCCTGGTCACTTTTCCCATTGTGAGGTCTGAGGATGACTTCAGTGAGGTGAAAAGGTTTTGATTTCTCTGTCTGGCTCAAGACACTTGCTTAAACCTGCCAGAGGGGCTGCTAAGCCTGCCCAGTGTCACTGTGTTGTAGAAGCAGAGGTGAAGCCAGCCACATGTGGAATCGGACTGGGGTCTTGGTTGGAGCCTCTCTTCTGTTCTGAGTTTCCCATCTCCTGTTACATTGCCTCTTCTGCGCAGTTGCTATTTGGCCCTGAACTCTGTCGCTGTGCAGAGGCATTGTGTTCTTGTGTTTGGTTCCTGCATGGCTCTCTGGAGAACCGGTGGTCCTAATTTTATGACTGCCCCAGAAATAGACTCACTGGAGTGCTTGAATGAGCCCTTGTCCCTGGAGCCTTAGACAACCGTGTCTAAGGGCCACACTGTAGGCATGAATCTCAGGGCCCTAAACCAGCGCTTGAGGGTTCCTACATCAGACCCCACAAGAGAGAACCAATATCCAGCTCTAAATTATTATTCACAGGCAACAACAGCAGACACATAGGCTGAACTTCATCAAAATTTAAAACTTTTGTGCATCAAAGGACAGATAGCCAGAGTGAAAAGGAATGGGAGAAAATGTCTACAAATCATATACCTGATAAAGAATTATCTTATAGAATATGTGAAGGACTCTGAAATCCAATACCTCCACCAAATGACTCCATTAGATACAAGTAGACTCAGCTCCCAAGAACAAATAGCCAGTGAGGAAGATGTTCAGCTTCATTAATCACCAGGGGGAGGTGAGGAAAGACCCCAGTGAGGTATCACCTTATGTCTGTTAAGATGGTTCTGACAAAACAAAACAACCCCAAACCAGCACAACACAGGTATTGGAAAAGAGGAGCAGATGTTGGAGCCTCGGGCACTGCAGGTGGGACCTAAGGGTGCAGTCACTCTCGAGTGTTTCTGTGGCTCCTCAGTCCATGCAGCCGAGTTCCATAGAACCCAGAAGCTCCACTCCTGGGAAGACACCCACTGGAAGGGACTTAAATAGGTACTTGCTCCCAGGAACATGATTCACAGTCACCAAACGTAGATTCACCCAGATGGCCATCAGCAGATGCCTGGATGAAGCAAGGGCAGAACACTGGTGCCAGGGAGCACAGTTCAGCCCAGAGAAGAGTTGGAGGTCGACACACTGCAGTGTGGATGGAACTCAGGGTGTCACACTCGGTGACAGCAGCCGGCCACTGGAGGACAATGCTGCATGGCTCCAGAGTGGGAGGGAGGGAAGGGTCTGGAAGGGTAGTTTGGGTTTGGGCAGAGGAAAGTTTCCTGGAGGTGGGCAGCAGGGCCTTGTATGACCTGCCCGCGCTGCATCTGAACAGAGGGCTAAAACAACGTGGTGCATACTTGGTCACTACTCTGAGTCTGGGGAGGGCTTGTGCCAGCCTTGGGGGGGCTCCCTGGAGATGGGGCTTCCACATCTCACCAGGGCCACGCTTTCTCCAGGGTAACTGCAATTTATCTCTTATTTTAAAAATGAAAAAAATCATACAAAGAAGACGATTTTCAGATTATTTTTCTAAGATTTTCTTATAAGATATCCTAAGAGTCATGTCAGACATAGATTATTGCTTTGGGTATGGAAAATATATAAAGTGTGATAGTATCTGTGTGGAGGACCTGGGGCCAGGCATTGTTTCACCTCTGTCTGCAGATACCGTATCTCTTAAATTACCCAGGTAAAGGAGACTGCTCTTCTGAGACAAAAGACCTCCTCTTGTCCCATTTCAATGTTAAGCAATTCCCTGACAGAATATTCCCTATCATCCTCAAATAGTCCCCGTGTTTGCAAGAACACCTAGCAAGTGCCCACCACGGCACTGCCCTCTGTGGCTGGTGGACCAGAGCGAGCATGCCGAGGGTTTGTGACTGAGTCGAGGGAGGGGCTGCATGTGTGGAGTGGGGCTCCCTTCCCCTTGCTCTGACCTGGGGACCAGGAGGCTCCCATGACCAGCTTCCATTTAAGTATCTGCAAATTGAAAGACCTAAGGGCACCTCATGGCCATTCCCCACTGCACCAGCCCAAGTCCATCTGCCCTTTCTCAGGCAGGGCTTTCTAACTGTCAGATTCTTGACCCCTCTATGTGAGCCTGGAAAATGTAGTGTGTGCCACTGTTGCTGGGGGTCCTGTCCAGGAACACTGTGTTCTAGAAAGTCCTCATTGTTCTCAAAATAATGAAGTCAGGGCAGGTGTGACACAGTTCAGATGGGCTGGCCGGCCTTCTGCCCACCCTGGACATGGCCAGAATGCACCACCCTGGGTGAAGGCAGCACCCAATGCCTTGCCTCCAACTCAGCAGTCCTGTGCCATCAGAGGAGGCCACTGTCAGCATCGCTGTGAGATCAGTCTTTGGGTTGGAGACTTCTGCTGAGAGGCACAGCAAGCCGGTGCCCCACCCTCAGGCTCAGGAAAGCCCGAGTTGCTCCCGGTTAGCAGGGAATGGTGGTCAGGGATGATGTGTGTCGGCATTATTTTATTATGTAATCACAGATCAAAACACGTGTATCTAGGACTAGCGCTGAATGTCAGGGGACTCAGCTTGGTTTGCCAGCCTGTTCCTGCTCCATGGATAACTGTTCTCTCTAATCCATTTAGTGATTCAGCCAGGGGTTCAATTGCTGTGTGCAACCTTGGCTACATCAGGGACCATCCTGCAGATGAAGAAACTAAAGTGCAAAGGCCATTTCCTCAAGTGGGTCAAGCTCGAATCCCCATCTTCCCACTGCAGATGGATCATGCCACTGCCCTAGAGGCAATCAGCCTGTGAGCACACAGTGAAGGAAGGCAAAGTAGCCAGGCGCCCAGGGGCAGGGCCTGCACTCCAGGAGGACTTCTTTGAGGTCCCTTCAGCCTACAAATGCAGTGCTTACCATGTTAGCACTCCTTCACTCGCCCCCATTGTTCTGATAGTTCAGGCTACTGCAGTGAAACCTGGAGGAGTGGGTATTGATGTAAGTATTGAGTTAAATGCCATTATAATATGCAGCCTATAATTGAACTGTTTAATCTATCATTTTTATCTGTCACATTGCTCCATGATTGAAAGCAATTGCATTACCAATCTAGAAATCTGGAGTTACTCCGTGGGTGATAATTGACCAGGTTTGAATTTCTATTCATGGGTTTTTAAAAAGAAGTCAAAGTGGGCTGTGTCCAAGTGCAGCATTTGATTGTGTTAATAAATGTGATAATCAGGCCTGGATGTACAACAAAATGCCTTCCACAAACAGTGCATCAGCCTGGTCTGCTGGGTGCCCATAACCTCACAGAACCCTGGCACCATTGTCCCTAAGTTACTGCATTTATTGTACAAGAATTACTTCAACTGTACCCACTGGAATGATTTGTTCTAAAAGAAAGTTCTAAATGAAGAGTCACTTAAGAAAAACGCATCTGGCTTCCCTTGCCACTTCCATCCCTTCAGAATGGCACCCTGGGGACTGGATCATAGGAGGCAGACGTCCCTGAGGCATGGATGGGCACATTCTGGCCCTGGCTCCAGCTTCCAGGCAGTCATGTCCAGGCCTTGTCCTGTGGTGCCCAGCTCAACCTGTGGGCCTTTCACCTGAGACTCAAACCACATAGCCCTGGTGAACAGCAGGCTTCAGAAAAGGAGGACCCAGCCTCAACTCCTGTCTGCCACTTCTGGAAGTTCGTCCTTGGACCAGTCCTCCTCTATCTCTTCTTCCTCAGGGATGCCTCTGCAGAGTGTCTAGGCCCCTCACCATGTGAGTTCCCAAGGCAGCCAGCTTTCTGCCTCTGCATCAGAAGATTCAACCAACCACGGAACAAGAATATCTTAAAGAATCCCAATTGTCCTGAACATAGCCTCTTCCCATCATGGCTGCCCAGACAACTGTGTGCACAGGATTTGTCATGCCAGGTGTTACAAGTGGTTCAGAGATGAAGTGTAAGGAAGGACGTGTGGACCCTATGCTGTTCAATGCAATGTCTTGAACATCCATCATTTTGGTAACCCTGATGGGGGGATCCTGGAACCCCTCACTATGGATACTGAGGGACAAACATATTTCCTAGAAAGTAACTGGCTCTCAGTCATACCAATGCCAACAACTTATTAATATTTGCAATGTAGACTGCAACTTTCTTCCTCTGAATTCAACTTCCTTTGAGTGTTGGAAGTCCAATTTTCCCAGTACAGCAAAGGTGTGTGATTAAAGAGTGTTCTATGAAGAGAACTGGTTCCGGTTAGTTCTTTGCCATTGCTCACTGGTCTTTGAATCACCCTGGTGATCCTTGGAGACTGGGGATTTGGGAGCAGCCCTGAGAGTTGCAGCTTGCTGGTCCACAGTTTGTTGTGTCTCCTTCATACATTGGGCAGTGGGGGTGAAATTATTCTGGCCTTTCTCACAAGAATATTTGGAGACTCCCCTCCAGCCCCAAAGCATCTTGAATGTGATGGACAGAGGACCCATCTTTTAAGCCAACAGCTGCCTTCCTGGGCAGCCTGGGAACTCTCTGCTCCAAGACTTCTGGCAACCCTGTAGCACATGGCTTCTGGAGGCAGCCCTGAGACTTTCCCAGGGCTGAGAGGATAAATTCAAGTACCACGCTTGCCCTCCTGACCTCTCTGCCCTCCTGCTGGTTTGCCTGCTGGCTTGGACCTCTGTGGTCACAGTTCATTCTGCAGATGGTCACAGGGTAAGTAAGTAGGAAGCACTGGTGGCCCCACCTTGCAGGGAGCTCAGGGCTTGGGCCTTTCCCACAGCTGTTGATATGTCTCCATTTCCATGACTCCTGTCACCATGGGATCTAAGATCCTGCCCGAGTGTTCTGGAAGGGAGAGTGTTGGTTCACTCCATCAATCGTCTCAGGGGTTGATGTGAGCAAGAATCCCCAAGACCACACCCTGTCTGGACCCTCAACTAAGCACGAGGACAGGAGGACATCCATGTTGGTGGCAGGCAGGAGGCGTGGGGCATTGTGTACAGGGGAGAAGGAGAAGAAGGAAGGTCTCATCTTAGCACTTATTGTCTTCATTTTACTAGTAAACAAAGTTTGCTCATGAGAAGAGACATTTACTTCTACTGAATCACATGCAGAAGCAACGACTTAAAAATATACCCCTCCTCCTCTCTGCCATCTTCCTTGGAAGCTCCACCCATCAGGAGAGCATTTCTTCTCTGCCACCTACGTCTGGGCCAGCCTTTGCTGTACCTCGTCCAACGAATGCAACAGAAATGACTGCAATACAGTCCTGAGGCTAGACCACAGGGACTCGCCAACCGCCATGAGAGCAAGCCTGGACCAGCCCGCTAAAGGACAAGGACTTTGCAGAAAAGAGTCACACCTTCTTATCTAAAGCCATGCCACCTAGCCCATCCTTGTCTGAGCCCAGTCTTGCAGGTTTGCAGGACAATGAACTCAAAACGGGGTTCTCATTTTAGACTACTAGGTTCATGAGGTGGTGACTCATGCAGCAAAATCTAACTGTCCAGTTGAGAAAACTAGACACTCTTTCTATGAAATCTGTATCTTGAGCAGAGAAGGTAAGGAAATAAAGACATTCAAAGATGCTTCATTTGGTCTAGCCATGGCCCCTAGATGAACTGGTCTACAGTTGCTACTTTCTAGACCAAGAGATCATTTGGGCATTTGCCCATTTCCAGGCTTGTATTTCCAGCCTTCCCATTGGTTCTATGAATTCCTGGTGGCCTTCCAATGAAATACCTTTTGCTTAAGTTACCAAGAATTACTTGGTAACTTTGCAGGTCAAGAACCTTAAGTGTCCAATATACAGTTTGATGCGGTCTTCTAAAACAAAGACCAAGCAAGTAAGGGAGATGGTGCCATTTGCAGCCATTGGCAGAGAGAAATTTGAAGTTCAGGATACACCTGCTCCAAAGAGTTTCCATGAGATTTAGTGAACTTGTCTAAATAAAGACATTGGTCTTCCCTGCCATGAAAGACTCCAGTCGAATTCCAGATTGGGTTTTCCCTCAGCTCTTGTTATGCCTGTTAGGCAGTGCTTCATAATTCACATTATTTCTTTACTTAGTCCATCCTTGATGCATCTAAGTGACTCTCTGCAGGTATAATGGGACATTGTACCCAAACAGGGATAGGCTCCTTGTGCCCCCAGCTCCTTATAACTCCAGTCACAGAGGGAGAAAATGATGAGAGAGAAAAGCACACCTCCTGCTCCTCCAAGTTAATAGGACAGGGCTGGAGTGAGCCCACCCCAGGATCAGGCCCCACTTGCAGGAGCATCCCAGCAGCGTGTGGAGAGCAAGAAGGTAACACTGAATAAGCAAGCTAGGGAAATCAGCTAAGTCGCCTGTCAATTAACTAGATCACCTAATAGCTCATTTGTCTCCCAGCAGCCAGCTTGTGGACAAGCAGTGTAGGAAGACTGATTTTGAAAGGAAGGCCTTCCCGTCTGAGCACTGCCCACAGGCCTGTGCCAGCACCTGGGGCCTCGAGGGGCCACTCTGAGCATCTGTGTTCTTATTTGCCTCAGTTTTTGTGATCTTCTTTCCTTCTTACCATCTTCCTCCCTCCCTGTCTCCTGTCTTTTCTCTCCTCTTTCCTGTCTTTGGTCTTTCTTGTCTTCCTCCCTCCCTTTCTTTTCCTCCTTCCTTCCCTCTCTGCTTCTTTTTTCTGTTTCTTTTTTCTTCCCTTCATCCCCCCACTATTTTGTTGCTGTTGCTGTTCTGTAGCTGATTCTACCTTATGGCAGAGCCCAGCTAGTAACTCTCTTAGGTTTTTCAGAAATTTCTTCATCAAGAGAGAAAGCAGATTTCCATAAAATGTTTCCAACCACCTAAAACCTGTAAAAATTATCCTTTTCCTACTGGCGGTATGAACCAGAACGTGGGCTGGGGTTGCCCCACTGGCTGCAGGTTGCCTCCTCCTGTACAGATGGCCACTAGGTTGCTGATTTCCCAACATGGCTAGATTTGCAGAACGTTTAAAAAATCATCTGGCCTCCTACTCTATCCGCCCTTGACCCTCCCAATTAGAAACTAGAAGTACAGACTCCAGAACGAAACTACCTGGATTTGAATCCCAGCTTTGCCAAGAATCACAGGTGGGGAACGTTACTTAACCTCTCTGTGCTTGATTGACACCATCTGCAGAGGGGAAGCGCCCACCAGGAGAGCGAGGCCCACGTGCAGAGTTCACACAGAGTGGCACAGATGTAGACCATGCAAGGGTTAACTGGCTCAGACTACTTCCAGGACACTGGGGGTAGAAGGGATATTTCCCATTGCAAAGAAACAATAAACCGAGTCCATTCCCTGATCCCTGGGAGCCATTTGGTGGCACAACTCATGCCAAGTGGAGAGGATCCATAGGAAGACCTTCTTGGGCATTCTCCCAGTGTGCTTATGCAATGGGAGGCTGGAAACATCCCTGGAGATGGAGGCTGCCAGCAAGTCTCGGTTTGACCTCATGATTTATTGGGGCCTCTGCTTTTGTTCAAATAGGTTTTCCTGCCTTGGGTCATCAGTGATTGTGCTACAAGTCATGCTCCATGCATGACAAAGTCTGTCTCCACACCTACATGATATGGGTGGGGAAGAAGTGAGTTGAAGAGGTTTCCTGTTCTGGTTTCCCCACCATGAGAGGCAGAGACCTCCAAAGGCCTTATTTAGCATGCACAAGCCAGAGCTGAGCCAAGCCCAGCCACAGTGGCTGCACCAGAACTTTGAACGCCCCTGGCTGAAACTCCTCCCCTCCTTTCTCCCCCTCTTTTGATGTTCTCCATTCTCTCAGCCTCCGCTGACAGTAAGTGCAATCACATTACACACAGCTTTCTTTGGAAAGCCCCCTTTTTAATGATCTGGCAGCCCATAGACACTGAGGCCTTCCAGAAAAAAATTTCAATCCCTCTTCCCACAGCTTCCACAAGTCCCAGTGATAAATGACACCTGTCATTCTGTCACAGACAAGCGGCACAGATTGGGTCATCACTGATGTATGGCTCACCAGAACAGGAAATCAAAATTTCCCCCCCCAAAGAGAAAAACCTAAAAGAGCTGACCAGGACATTGCCAGGATCCTGCTCCCAAGGCCTCACCTCTCAGACAGAGTGAACCAGAGGCTGAAAAATTTTGTGCTTACGAAGGAAAAAGAAACAGTGGAGATCAAAACAGGGAGAATTATGGATCTGTGGAGAAGCTGGCACAGAAGAAGCTGCAGACAGCACTGGCTTTGTTTTTTCCTCTGCAGCGCTCAGGATATTAGCCACATTTTCACCCACTCTGGTGATTTATGGATGGGAAGGTTCACCCTGTTATGTGAGAATTCTGTCTTTCTTCTGGAGCTTTGACAAATGTGAGTCAAATCAGAGATTTGTTTGTTAGAGCTAAATTACTCGAGTTTTACAAAGCTCCCAATGAAAAGCAAGAACACTCCCAATGACCCCCAAAGGATTCCCTCTGCACAAAGATTGTCCACAGAAGATTAACAACCTTGTCTTCTCATGTTGATGGCAATCACAAGACAGAGCAGGAGGTGGCCTCTTTGTCTTTATTTTTTTCCAATTTTTCCATCCTCATCTCCTCCATGATCCATACATATTGGATTCAAAAAACATTTGTTTCTTCCCTTCTATCAAAAGAAACCACTACCCTGAGATCAACTTAAGTCCCTGATTTAAAAGGCAAACTCAGCAGCAGCATCAAATTGCACCTGAGCACCTAATGGGTGTCATTTCTGTACTAGGTCTCAAACAAGAAGTGAAAAGACCAACAGTTAGATTCTCCCTGCACAGGATTTCTCAACTCGGGCCCCACTGGCATTAGGACTGGATCATTTTCTGTTGTTGGGGCCATGTTATGCCCTACGGGGTGTTTAGCAGCATGCCTGGCTTCTACCCACTAAGTATTAGCAGCACTCCATCCCAGTTGAGATAATAAAACTGTCCCCAGACTTTGCCAAATGTCCCCTGGGCAACCAAGTTGTCCCCTTTGAGAATCATTGTTCTAGAAACTTGAAATCAAACCACAGAGGAAAAATAATATTTGTGGGATGAAGCAAAGTTAGCACGTGATTATCATGTAAAGAGTATGATTGCAGAAAAATATAAGCTTAGGAATCAGGGTATTTCCCAAAGAGACATTTGTATCTACCAGATTCTAGATATGCTGCGTAACAACACAAATCCAATTAAAAGACATAGAGACAACAGACTGTGTGCACATCTTGGATATAAATATGACTGAACTGAACTTCGAGAGGCCATAGGAGGCTTAAAACAAAGTCAGGGGATCTTGCGTCTCAGATGATTGTGTTAGCATGGGCGGGAGAGGGCAACCAACTCTCAAAGATCTCTTCACCACCGACATTGTGAAATGATAGTAGTAAAGCTTTGCAAGTTATTAAGTTATAATTTATTATACACTACTAAACTCTTTTGAACATTTAAGTTTCTCGATCGGATTGAAGAAGGCAAGGTAAAATCAAACTCTCAAGTCTATTTCTACTTTGTAGAAGATGGCACAAGATTGTTCATGTACTAATCTTTCAAATCAAGTCTAGATGGTGATTTTAAAACATTCTTTGACCTAGCCAATAAAACATGGGTTACAAAGAAAGCTGAAGCCAGGTTTCCAGGCACCATATAAAATATCAAGGCTGTCACCCATCAATTGTCACCAAGAGAGATCAAAGTTAATTTGAAAAAACAGATAGATTTATCCATGTATAAAGCCATTAATGGGAATCACATGGAAAGATAAAAAATATGTAGTAAACTGAGCTGTGATCACAAAGAATAAAAACAAAAAGCACGTCATGAAGACACTGAGCACAAAAAACCTCAACCAGAACATGGAGGGAAAAATGATCTCAAATAATTTGCAAGAACTTGAACAATTAGCTACTGCGAAATGTACTGATTTCCATTATCTGGAAAAAGAACCTCACATCCTTATAAAAATACCAAGTTTTTATTCTTCAGAATTACAAGGCAAACCATCTCTGTCTTTGTTATAGTTATCAGTATGGATTTTGAACCACCTTCATAAAGATCTTAAAAACATAGCACCTATCCTTCATCCCCACCCCTGCAACCTGGGAACCAGCTGGTGAAATGTGTCCTTCCCCGTATTGGCTTCCATCTCTGTCAATTTGAGACACACCATTCTCTGTTCACACAACACTGCCTTGCCTACTTGCCTACTAGTGGGGACCCTAATAAGATTTTATGGTGTTACGGGGCTTTTCTGTCTCATCTTCCCCATCTGTTCTTGCATCATGTTGAGGGCAATTACACATTTATTTATTACACATTCTCAAATATAAAACTGTGAAAACTATACAAAAGACAGCAGTTTTTCAATCATCTATCAAGAGAGATGGGTTTCAAAAGGCTGTCCTGTGCCACATCCTGAAGGTCATTACTCACTCTAGAAAGCTCATTTAAAAGGTGTCCTTCAACTTTTGATATTGTTAGAGAGTGTGCACAGGCAAGTGCTTCCTGGGGACCTTGGTGGCTCTCCCTCTCAGGGTGTGATTAGTGGGAGGCCAAGGCGCCAATTGAGGCTCTGTCTACACAATGCCAAAGCAGCCCAAAGAGAAATGAAACCATCCATTACACAACTGGTGTTTTGAGGTACACAAGGCCAAACTATGTGGACCTAACCACCCCCCCAGCACCACATTAACAGATTATTTCAGCTCATTTTGAGTATCTGGGACTGGATCTGCTTAACATGCTAGATTGGAATCGGACTACAGAGAAACCACCGTCTTCACCTCTCAGATTCTAAAGTGTATCCCTATTCTACAAGCTCTGGGTCCCACTCACAGGGTAGTCTCCCTGCCTACCATGCTCTTGACTAGACCAATATGTTTGAGCACCTGGATTCACATTTTCCTGAAGCTTCAAGAACATCTGCACTTTTTAGTATTTTTAACCAATATTCTTTCTTCCAAATTTCAAGTTTTTTCTTAAACCAGACAGTAACTACTCCAAGTGTTTTCCATTTATTACCTCATTCAATTGTTACAGCTGCCCTAGGGTAATTGTGACTATTATTTGCACAGGACTTTGATGATGCCCTGTCCGTATCTCTTGAACATGCTTACTATGAACACCTGTGCTTCTCTGGTCAGAGTTATTATCTGGCTCTACCTGTCTTGTACAAAGGGCAACCTGGAAACACTAGAGAAGAATGCTCCTGGGAGCATTCCCAAGCAAGGCATGTGGTGGACACTACCCCA
This sequence comes from Sciurus carolinensis, assembly GCF_902686445.1. Lineage (NCBI taxonomy): Eukaryota > Metazoa > Chordata > Mammalia > Rodentia > Sciuridae > Sciurus > Sciurus carolinensis. The sequence goes on from NW_025920121.1 coordinate 68,789, forward strand.
GCATCCTTACCCCTCTCCGGGATAGCTCTGAGGTGCGTGCTCCACACTCTCCCAGAGTGCCCCACAATGATTCAGTTCCAGGTGCCTTTCATCCTTCTGTCCTGATCTTCCTTCTCCTCTGTTGGTATCTCCTAGGATCAACACCCAAATAGAGTAGTTGCATTGGGTTTCACTCTGGGGCCCCAGTGAAGTCAGCACATCCATGCAGATAATGAAACAGATACAAAAGCATTAATACCTTGTTCCAGAGAAGACACCTGCAGGCCGTTCTGCACCAATGCCTGGGATTTCAACTGCTCTAGTCCTCCCAACCCCTTTCTTTAGAAGGAAGTGGAGGTGCTCCCTGCTCCCTGTTTCTAGCACAGCCCAATCCAAGGAACTGCAGGAGAAATCCTGCCTGGACTTCAGAGGGGAATGGCCATGGGGCTGCTCCAACCTGGGGATGACACAGGATTGTCACTTGTCATGTGATCCCTTTGTCCTATGTCTAGCCTGATGTTTAAGCCTGAAATTTTGCTCCAATTTTAGTCGGCTACATTCCTGTGAAATTACATTTCTCATGGTTTCATTTTCTTGTTTTAATCAAATTTAATATTGTCATTGTTTCTTCCCTCCTTTTCTTTTTGAAACCATTATTGTCTGTGTGAAATTATGTCTTGACACTTTCTCTGAAGAGAAAGCTTTTAAAAATACGTAGATTAGGTATATATTTAACATACATACATCACATATTACATACACTGTATAACATTGATTTAGCATGTACTTGATCATCCTTTATATATCTGAATACATTTAATGCCACTGATTACTACAAGTCTTGAGCCAGTGTGCTCATCCATATATCCTGACTTATTTGGGAACACAGTTTTGTAGTCAGACTGACTGTAGGATCAAATCTCAACTCCAAGAATACTATGGGTTGTTAGGCAAGTTCCTTAATGTCTCCATGACTCAGTTTCCCTGGTGTTGTAAAATGGAATATAACATGTAAGTCATAGGAGCATGGAGGGAATTGAAGGCATTAAAATACACAAAGTGATTAGGACAGTAACATGCAGGTAGCAAACATTTTGTGTTGGTGGTTGTTATTACAAGCCAACTCAAAGTCAAGATCATTACTTATTTCTTCAAAGAACGTCTTTCTCATGAGTCTGAGTAGCTGATCTGGCAAAACATCAAGGCCAAGTTTACTTTCTGGTTCTTTACCATAAAGGTGCCCTAAACTTTCCAGAAGTTTCCATGTAGGGAATTATGAGTATCAGACTTTCAGTAGGAAGCATGGAAGATGCTAGGGCAAATGGGTCAGCCTCCTGAGGTGGTCCAGAGTAAATGCTTCTTGTGTCTTCCTTCCCATAGGCCCCTTTGTGTGTTCTGACTTAACTGGGAGATGTGTTTTCAATTCTGCTAATATTCACACATGCCTCATCTTGTAATCAGGAATTACACAAAAACTTGGACTGGGGAGCAAAGTCCCCCAACACTTGTGTTAAGTGTGATAAAGCAGGGGGTCACACCAGTGCCAGATGGAGCAAAGTTACTCAGTGCAGTCTGACACCGGTTCAAGCAAGGCTATGTGAGGAGGCACCAGCTACCAAGCAAAAAACACTATTTTTGGTCCAAATGTTCATTATCATCTTACATGCAAAGGACCAATTTGTAATTGTATTAAGTGAGCCCTTTTTTTTTTAATTTTTATGACTCGTGTGTGGGTTTAGAGACCTTCTCATTGACCTGACCTCTCCAGGGTTTTCTGAATTCTTAACCTTTTGGAAGCACTCTCTAACTAGAGACTGCAGCCCTGACCAGTCTAGCAGGAAGACTGGCAACGTACACCAGCTTTCAGAATGAAGTGGAAGGAGACCAGGCAGGGTGTTGTTTTGAACTGGATCAGAACATCTGAAGATTTGTCTGACTCTGTGCCTCTTCTTTAGGTAGCAAAATCCCACTTTTCCTGGTAAAACCAGTCTCTGCAGCTCTTAATCCTTGTGTGTTAAATGGGATGCATCATGTGACTCAGACCTAGCCAATCAGAACACAGTCTACCTGTGACCATAGTGGGGCACCATGTGACCTGATGGGAGCCAATGGGACTCTATTAGCCTTTCCCCTGGCACTTAGAAGAGGCACCCATGTCTTATTCTGGCAGCCCTGTGGAGCTGTTGAGGCCAGGACAGGGGTCCCGAGCATGAAACTGAAGCAGAGGAAGACTTATTCTTGAAGGAGAGTAGGACAGAGCTCTTTTTATCCCTTGGACCAATAATCCTTGAACAACTTATAAGACAATTAAGTAGTTTTTTTTTTTTTAAATTCATCTTTATTTTTCCTTAAGCTATATACAGGTAAGTTTTCTGTCTCTGGCAATAAAAATGGCAATAAAAAACAAACAAACAAAACCCCAATTCAGAATGTCATGGGAAGGTCCAGGGTCACAAAAAGTAGGTGTGAAACGTCCAGGTAGCACCTGCCCCAGGACCACCTCTGCTTGTTTCCCTCCCACAGATGGAGTTCTAGCCCTGAGTTCCCAGGTGGTGTCTGAGGCTGTGGCAGGAAGTGCCACCTGGGCACTGGGCTCCCATCACACCCCTTCCTGGTGATGAGGCCTGGTAGCTTGTGCCCCCCGACCTCCTATCAGCAGGACCACTTCATCACACTGACGTGCTGACACACTGCATGAATAAGTGTGAAGCGCAGCCAGGTCACTGAGAAGTTAACTGAAGGGATTACAGTGGACAGCAGACACACTCGCCAAGAAGCGCCCTGATAGGTGCAGAAAATGTGGCCAACGCTGCATGGACCCCATGCCCTGCAGTCCCACACCCTGTGACAGCCCTGGCAGTCGAGTTTGAAACAGTTAAATATGAAACTGTCAACAAGGCCCTGTCTTAATAACCAAACTTGAGGTCTTTTATCCTAGAAGATTTATGAAGTAATTTTAAAGATATCCAAGGAAACATCTGTCAATAAATTGAATGCTGGCTACAGGATTTATAAGCAAGACAAGAATTTCTCGTTAAGTGCACATTAACACAGTAGGGATCATAAATAGGAGGAGGCCAGGATGCGGAACCTCTCAAGCTGTCATTAAAACACTATCTAAGAACTAATGAGGAAGTGATGGAAGGGTATTAATGATTGCCTGGGCTCCCAATCTTCTGAAGAGGGCCGTGCAGAGGCAGACAGCTCCCAGGAGGCCAGCTGCTGGCTGGGAGTGGCTCTTTGCAGTTGACTCTGGGGCTGCAGTTCTCCTCCATCCATCAAGGGATGGTAGGGGTGCCCACAGGGCTCACTGTGTATGGTCCCCAGTGGAACTAAGCTCCCAGAGTCCCCTTGATGGTTAGCTTCCAATGGTCCCAAATGTAGACAGTCCCCAACCAAGTCCAAGGTGGTTTGACTTCTGATTTTTTTTTACCTTGCAGTGGTGCAAAAACTACACAAATTCAGCCAAAACTACTTTTCAAATTTTGTGCTTTGAACTTTTCCTAGTCTACAGTTCCCAGTAAGCCCCAGGGTCCCAAGGGGGAAGTGACAGACACTCCTTAGATCTCAGGGGTGCAGCAAGTGTGGCCAAGGCATGTGGGCCTATGGCAGGACTTTCAACCTGCCCCAGGTCTGTGGGGCATGGCACCATTGTAAGTCAAGGAGCATCTGTGTTTCCACAGCACTGCTGGCAGCTGGCCACGGGGCCAAGCACAGTTTCCATGGGTAAGCATGATCCTCTAGGAACTTTTTGGCAAAAACATGCCTTTTTCAAGATAAAAAAGATAAGGCTTCATCAGTGACAGTTAAAAATGGCAAAAGTGGAGTTGGAGGAAGATCTTGGAGGTCAGTGGGTCCAGACCCTCTCCCCTGGGTTGTCTCCCAGAATGCTTTGCCCCAGCTCTCTCTCCACTCTCTCTCTGCCTCTCTGAGAGGCAGGCACAGGTCAGAACCACCGATGCAAAGGCCTGCCAAGCCTGAGGTGTAACTAGGCTGGAATCAGGCAGGGGCCACCGGGAAGCTCTTCTGGGTCAGGACAGAGACTGGGCCAGGTAGTGTGGCAGGAAGCCCAGGGAAAGTAGCTGGGTGGGGAGGTCAGGATCAGGAAATAAAGAGGAAATCATTGACTGGGAGACTGAGGTGAGAGCCCACACAACTGCCACATTTTAAAATCTGTTGTCATATTAAATTATAATATATCATAATGTTATATCAATTTCTTATCCATAGGCATTGGCCCTCTGTATCTGTGGACTCAACATCCTGGGATTCAATCAACTGCAGATGGAAAATACTTTTTAAAAACTTTGTGTCTGTACTGATTCTGTATGGACTTCTCATCATTCCCTAAATAATATATCATAGTAACTATTTGTACAGCATTCATATTGGATTAGGTATTGTAATTTAGAGGTGGGAGGATTGTGTAGGTTACATGCAAATACTATGTCATTTAGTACAAAAGATGGGACATACATGGAGTCTGGTATTCAAGGTAATTCCTAGAACCATCCCTCCAAGTTGAGCAGGGTCTGCTGTGCTCCTTTACGCATTGCCCACCCCCCCCTTTTTTTTCTTTTCTCTGTCTCCCTGCTGAGTGAACTCTTTATGAAGCAAGACCTATTTCTGTCTCCTCCAGCTCTGTGCTCTCAGAGCTTAGGACAGCACCTGCATAGAGTAGGTGCTGAGTAAATGCTTATTATATGAATGAATAAATAAGCAAATGAAGAGGTGAATGAATGAGTGACTAGGAACCCTAAGAGCCCAATAAAAAGTACACATTTGTGTGAGCATGAAGAGGAAGAGAGTGAACAATTTTCACAGCAAAGGCCTTCAAATGATTAAAAGCTGAGATATATGCAAAAAAAAAGTTTCAGAGGATACTTGTAGCCAATAGATATATTTTAATGTGAATTCCAGTAGATAATTTGATAGATTAAGGACGAGACATGAAAGCAACCAGAAAAAGAGCAAGTTTGCAAGTGGCATTTATTGTCCCTAGCAAGGCAAGCACCTGGCTACATGGTTGCCAATTGTAACGGCGCTTCTGAGCCTTGCCATGTGGCGGCTGCTCTATCTGACACCAGCGCTGCTCTTTGGCTCACTACCAATTCGAAGAGAATTCTGGTCAGCTGCACAGAATGAGATTGACTTGTGTTGTATGGACACTGGGAATTCAGGGAATGAAAGAAAGCACTCCTGGCTTGCAATCGATGACATGGCAGGGCGGAGTCAACAGAGCAGAAACACTTGACCAAAGAAAGACCTGCCATCCAGGGTACTACCTCATGTGGCCTCTGCCTTGGCTCATGTGACTGTTATTCCTTTCCTCATTCATTCAGCAAATAACTGAGCACTTTCCAATCCCTCTTTGGCATTGGAAACCTGGAGAGCGAGGCTCAACCTGGGAGATTTATAACTACACTGGGCATGGAAGGAGATACCTATGCAAGCAGTCAGAACATCAGATGTTAAATGCAACCAGCAGAGGCCTGGAGAATTCTACCCAAGGGACTTAGAGATGGGTTCACAGAGTTGGGCACATGTGAACTGGAGTTTGAAGGATGTATAGAAGTCCACCAAGCAGAAAAAGACAAGCCAGAGAAAGGTGACAAAAATGTTGGGAATTAGGAGAAAGAAGTGCCAAATATGGGAGCACTTCATGTATTGGGAAAACCAGGGTTTGATGCGACTAAAGATCCAGGGGCGGGTTTTGCTGATGTGGAGGGAGGGGAATAGACTGTTTCCAGGGAACCAACACAAGAATTAGCTTGAATGATAGGCTGAGAGTCTGGACTCCGACCCTCTGCTGGTGTTTTCCAAACTTCAGTCCTTTGTACACCACCTCCACCATGTGCCCTGGGCCAGTTATTGATTTAGGTATTTGTTTTTAAAAGCCCTCTTAAAAATACACTTTATTATGTTTATTTTAAGCAGAAAACTCTAAAAATAAAAATATAAGCTATTTAAATGGAATGGAGTTATTTATATGTCCCCCTAAATTGTCTCTCACATCAGTTCTGGAAACGCTATTTGGAACCTGGGGACCTGTAGTATCCCAAGAAACACATGCTCGGATCTCAGCTGGTTCTGCAGGAGGCTTCAGTAGCCAGGAAGCAGAACAGAGCAGAGGGCCCAGTGGCCTGAAGGTCAGCAAGGACCTGGGGGTCTAATGCAGGCACTGGAGGAGTGGTGAGGACCTGGCAGGGCAGGGGCTAGGTTGGGAGTGGGGAGAGCTGGAAGCCCATTTGAGAACCACTTCAGAGCAGACCCAACAGGACTCAGTGGCAGATGAACAGGGGAGCAGGGATGATTGCAGTTGTGACGGGCTAGATGTGGCTCCTTAATGGAGGGGCAGCTCCTGATAGTCATTTACAAAGTGATTCCATTTATATCAGAGTCACTCACAGTCACTAGAATCTCAAGCTCTCTAATGCATAAAACACAGTTATGTAAGCTCCAGGGGCTGAATTCTTGGTGACAGAGGCAGCAAGATCCTTCCTGGGGAAAACTATTTACTCAGTATACAGTGTTTAGGATGTATTTTAAAAAAGGAAAAAGAAAAAAAAAAAGTACAACTGCATCCATCTGTCTGCCCAGCAGCAAATGCTGTGTTGCTAATGGAAGGGAAATTTCTGCTGATATCCCTGTGTTTTGTAAATCTAACTCTTTGATTTTTAGTTGTAGAAACATTTTTATTTACAATGAAGACAAACAAATAATTGCAGGACATGCCTATAGTGGGGAATAGAAGTACATGCCGGGTTCACCTCATGTGCCAATTTTCTGGAAAATTGAATATGTGGTGGGGTAGGAGACTCCCCCTCCCCACCCAAGAATAATCTAGACTACCTCATTCTATCTCACCAGTTAACCAATGATTCGATGATTTCTGTCCTCTATTTTGCTTCTGTGTATAGATCTGAGTATCTTTCCTTCATAAGAAAGGAGGAAAAAGAATTCCAACAGCCATTTTAATCAGGTAGAAAGAAAAATATAGGGCAAAAATCCAAACATCATTCCCCTTTTCTCCTTTCTTGGAAGATTTTTTTTTCCATGTAATGGTGTAACACAACACCTTTTTTGGTGGTGGGAGGTGCTTGCAGGGCAAGCACCCTACCAACTGAGCTATCTCCCCAGCCCGTAACACAACACCTTTCTTTGGGTAAATTGAATTACTTACATTTGCTTTACTTACAGAAGGAAAGGAAAGAATAATGTCAGGTTTATCTAAACCACTGAGTGACAGGAGACTTGCAACTCCAACTAAGGCCAGGAGAAGGCCAAGTTCTCCAGGTTAAACCAGCACCAGACATTCCATAGGGTCAGGAAAAAAATTCTTTTCTTCATTACAAAAGCTTTCAATTTAATATCTCAACATGATTTGCTAACATGAATTGGCTAACCAAACCAAACACGCCTTTCTCCTTAAAGGAAATACAAGAATTTGCTCTATTTTCCAGGTAGAGATGAATATGGGCCACAATGTCTTCATTGTTAGAATGTTCTGAAGTTTTCCTAGTGTGTCTGAGTGGTCACCACTGGTGGGCCTGGTGCCTGACACCCACGCTATATACCCAGATGCTGAGGCTACTGGGCTCGATGACTGAGGGGAGACCTTTGCTTTCTCCACGTACTTTCCTGGTATCTGTGCCTCCAGATGGTATCAAGTTCTTGCCAGGAAACATGTGGACTAACCATTGAAGAAAACTATAAAAAAGGTCTCTCAAGGAATGCAAGGACAACATTCTTATAAAGGATACTGGGAAGACAGACTGCTCAAATCTTTTTGTTCAACCAGGCAAAAGGTCAGGCCAAACAGACCTTGGGTCCTGAATACATGCCCCATGGTCAGTGTCAGGAATGCTTATAGGAATAAATCAAGAGCACGAGTATTATGGGCTTTTGATCCTGCCAAGACACCAGAGCCAGGACAATTTCCCCAATACTATATTTGGCAGTGTGATAGAATTTATTGGAATGACTTGGTCTTCAGTTGATTTTTATTAGTTTTCCTTAGGACTTTGAAAGATCATAGAACTAAATATAAAGAAAAATGTAAAATATGCTTTTTATTTAAGAGAAGATATCAAGCGACACATCAAAGCTCCCTGATCAGGATGTGACTGTCTGCTGTCCTGTGTCACCTCCCTCTTGGCCGTCTGTTTATCCTTTTGACAGGAAACCGTGTGACATGTCTGCATCCTGTCTCTGGAGCAAGATTGTGCCTACTAGCGTGGACGCCTGCAGGGACTGGACTCACACTGGGGGATGCTATGGCAGGCTTAAGGCAGGGAAATTGTACTGGTGGCTGTCCACGCAGCCCTGGAGCTCTGGGAAGATGGAGGTTAATGACAGGAAGTGGAGGCACATCAAAGGTGAAGAAGTAGCCGGTTAGAGCTGGGGTTGAGGGGACCAAGTTGGGAAACAAACAGGGGTCATATCGGAGTCAGTGAGGACTGTGGTCAAAACAGCAAGAACTGAAGCAGCTGCAAGAGGTAAGCTGAATCTACTGTCTTCGAAGTGGGCACCTGCCAGGGAGTTCTGGGGCTGAGCTCAGAGGGAAAAGGACAGGAAGCGGTTCCATGAACAATGTCAAAACCACAGACATCACCACTCTCCTACCCTCACCAAAGCCAGCAGGGAGGGAGAGCCAGGAAAGAGCATCCCAAAGGGGGAAAGGAGTGGAGGAGAAAATAGGAGAGGAAAGGTGGGAGGGGCGAAATAAAGAAACGAAAAGTCAAAAAACTCAAGTTAAAACAGATTTCAGAGGTAAGCCAGAGAGAACACAAAACATTTTCTGTCAGGACAAGCCAAGTAAACACGCAGTTTGTACAAGAGCCATTAACCAGTCAGCAGATGTTTTCAGCATGAGAGGCTTGGCACCCAGCACCAGTGTGGCTCAGTGCACACCTCAGGAGGGCGTCAGGCCCCAGGAAGGGGAAGGGGAGACAGGGAGGGGGCCTCTGGGTTTCTGAGACTGCAGCTGGGGGAAGCAGTGCTTCAGATGACAACAGCAGAAATGAACGAGAGTGAAGCCTCTGGACCTGGAGGGAGGCGCCTGTGTGCCTGGAGATATTTAAAACCATGCTTGATTTAAATCCTCATCAGCACCATTTTGAAAAGATGGAGCCCTCACATAGGATGGGCAAGGGAAGCCACTGGGGAATCATGAGGGTAGAATGATTCCACCCAGGGCTTTCTTCAGGAAGAGGAAGAGAAGTCTGGGGCCAGGAAACCTGTTGAGAGGACCATCCACTCAAGCCAGGCTGCTCCCAGGGCCACCTGCAAGTTCATTTTTTATCTGACCTCCTCCTCGCTGCTTCTCTTCTGCTGCCTCTTCCTTTATTCTCTCTCCATATCCCTGCTTCTCATCTAGGCTGCTCCCTCTCTCTCCCTCTCATTATGCAGCACCCTCTGCTCCAATGGTACATGATTCTACTCCAGAGCCCTGGAAGATGGGGGTTGCCAGTGTTTTTCAGTGACTCAAGTGCAAATGGGTAAAGAGTCACAGATTAAAATGCAACCCAAATTAACGTCCTGGGATGTCACCAGGCACTAATAACATATGTTTTCAGCAGCTGTGAATTTCTAGGAACTGGAAACTTGGCTGTTTTTCTTCTCTCTTCTGTTTCAAAGTCTAGAAACCTAAAGAGACTTCTTAGAAACTCACTGCAGCCAGGCAGGCACAGGAAGAGTGGGGAAGCACAGAGCACACAGAAGTGGCGCTGGGCCACTCCTCACTCTCAACTTTCCGACTGAGATGCCATCTCTAATGACGGGTTGGATTTGATGGCAGACTCATCAGAGGACCTGGGTGTTCATCTTTTAACTTATTTTTGCAAAGCAGGTATTTTTGCAAACAAGAATTAGAGAATGGCCTCCAGCTAAATTGCAGGGAGTCCCTGGAGAACGAACCATTAGAGGGGAGAATCACTGAAGAAGAAAATGAAGATGACAAGGCTGTTGCTTCTTAATAAACATGATCACATTGTCAGCATGCATTATTTATTACTTTTATTTCACTGATTTATTGTCCCCAAACATGTAATCTAATACGGAGAGGAGCACACACACACCCATGTGGATGTCCTGGAGACTTTCTGTGCGTCACAAAAGGTGAGACCAGCCACAGCTCGAGAGGCCCAGGAGGTCTCTGTGAGACAATCATCATGCACCTCCTGCACTGCACTGGCCTGGCTTGTCATCTTTCTCCTGTCCTTTTTTTTCCTCCTTGGAAGATGCATTACTGGTAATAATATTAGCCACTGCTTTTAAGCTTCATTTCTGGGATTAATGATCAGGCAGAAAAGAAGAATACCACATCCTACTTGCACAGGCAGAAGTGCAGGCTCAGACACACACAGTGACTCGCATGATTCTCGCAGAGCAGGGAGTAGAACTCAGGTTTATGGCCACAGGGTGTGCTTATTAATAGCTGACCAGCACTGTCACTGTGCCAGGTAACCACAGTGGTGACTGTTCATGTGTGGTTAGGCGGAGTCCAGCCCCGGCAGTCCCTACCAACACAGTGCCATTCAAAATGCAAGTTCCTCTGAAATCTGTCAGACCTTCTACTTTCAATGGAAAACAAAGAAAATCAAATGTTGGCTTTGGTTCTGTCTCATTCCCTAATTCCCTCTTTCTTTTTCTTCTTTTTTCTTCTTCTAGCCCTGTTGAGATATAGTCCCTGTACAATACATATGACCACTTTCCAAGTCTTAAAAAGATTCAAATTCCCAATAGCTAGTGTTAAGAAATTGACAGTCACCATAATACATAAACACCCTGAGTTGCTATTGACCATATAGAACTAAACACACTTTTGGGGGTTATTTCTCTCCTTCTGATAGGAATTTGTAAGATATGGGGCTATCCATCTCTAGGATCACTGTGAGCTACTTCCCTTCCAAGAAGGAGTTGAGTATTCAGGTGGCACTGATCTTTCTGAAACTGCCAACATAAGGATATACAGAGGAGTGGTGACCTAGACTCTGGATTTGTGCAGAAAACCAAAAGACAAGCAGAAGGACACTGGTAGCCAGAGCTGGCCACTGGGAGGGGGACAGACATTTAACAGACAGCTCATCCTGAAGGTGGAAGCACACTCCTCAACTGCACTGGGAAGAAGGCAGAACTTGACATTGAACACTGAACTCTGTTCACTCTGTGTGTGTGTGTGGTGGGGTATTTCCTGATTATAACTATTCATGATTTGTTGTAAATGATTATAACAAATGATTATAATAAATCATGCTTCATGTAAAAAATGGGGAAGAGATATAGAATGTAAAGAAGAAAACAACCTGTGATAAATTATATCATAACAACATAACACGGCATGCCTTCACCTTTATTCCTCTATGTATCTTTAGCTATGTCTATCTCTAGGAATACTTTAGTTATAAACAGGCATACTACATCATAGACTATGATATGCCTGCTATTGTGTAAGTTGCCTTTTGTTCTTCCTACTTAATATGCTTTGTTTTGTTTTATGAACATGGGACTTTTAATGTTGGGTGACAATTCAATGCAATTTTCACAAAAGTAATCAACTCTTTGTTATTGGGCATTGTAGTTATTTCTAATTTTTCAGTATTTTTAAAATGCTTCATGAGATGTGAATTTATGTATGTTTCTTAGTGTGGATATTCTTTTACTCAGTTCCTAGAAAGAAGATTATTGTCACAGGTGATGCCACATTCACTTCAGGAGCGTTGGATATGTTGTGGAGTGTCCTCCTGAGGATGTCACCCATGTGGGCTCCTTCCATAGTGCAGGGATATGCTCATGCTCATTTCTCTCAGACTACCCCTGACTGCATATCAACATGAAGGTACATTAATAGATAGCCAAGATAATGATATAATAACAAAAATACCTTATGGTTCAAACTGTATTCCTTTGGTAATTAATTAAAATTATATATCACACACTTACCAATGTTTTATAGCAATCTATTGTCTTAAAATCTAAACAAAACAAAGAAAACAGAACAACAAACACCAAATCCAATGGCTCTGGTGAAGCAAATACTGAACACGAAATATGTGAATACATCAAGGCAGAAATGAAGTAGGAGGCCTCGAGTGGACACTGAAGTTAGTTTTTTCTAAGGATTGACATGAGCTTAGTTAAGAGAAAATGTGTCCCAAAGGGGGTCAAGATGATTTCTCAGTAGGACTTGTTTTCCTTCAGGGCTGAGTCCCTGGGTGGAGCTCTGTGGTAGAGTGCTTGCTGAGCAGGCACCGGCCCTAGGTTCCATCCCCAATGCCACAAAAATAAAAGCAAAACAAATCCTTAAGATCTAGGTCCCCTTCCCTCTTCCCTGAGAAAGATGACTCAGGTCTTTGACCAGATTGAGAAGATGTCTGCCTCCAGGGTGAAACCCACTGTGTTACCAACAAGGTTCAGTACTCACACTGGGTGACCAGCCAGAGGAGAGCCAAATGGAGGCATGAAAATAAGTTGTTTAATAACAAATAAGTAAATAAGTAAAATAAAATAACAGTCTTTGAAAATCCAAAGACCAGCACCCTCAGTGTGGAGTCTCCTCTCCCGAGCAGCCTGAAGTAGCTGAGGCACCATGGCAGCCAGCTCCAAGCAGAGACTTGGCATCAGCAAGGCGGTCTTAACCCATGCCAAGCTCTGTGACTCTGAGCAGGTCACTTGCCTCTCTGAGCCTCACCTTCTTCATTCTCACCTGTGAAATTGTTATAAATATTGGACCTCCCAGTGCTCAGGTGGAGAGTAAATAAAATGCTGGCTGTAAAGAACTGGTCCCAGCCTGGCATGTGAGTAACATCTGTCCTCCTCGATCTCTCCATGGCTCCTTTTCTTTGTACAGTAAATAATTAGTGAGGCAGCCTCTGCTAAATGTTGGGGATATACTCATGACAAGACAGAGCCCCCTCAGAAGAGCCCAGGTAGTTTTCCCTCTGTGTCCGACTTCCTTCCTGATGGATGGCCAGGCTTCTGCCTTCACCACTTGTACCATGGGGATTGGGAAGCCCTGTTCAGGTTCTTGGGTCCTTGTGAAGAGACTGCAAATGACTACCCTGGACGCTTGTTGGTGGACCTCAGGCTTTGCCCATATTTTGTTTTTTTTGTAAAATATGCTATTTTCTTGGGAGATCTACTGCTGTCCACCAAAAATACAACTCTGTTACTAACCCTACCAGCTCCAGAATGATACCTTTGTGGACACTAAAAACAATTTAATGGCATGTCATAATAGCAATTCACTCTGTAAATAGCCCCACTCAATAATGCTATATTGTGTAACCCTCCTCCAGTCATCTGACAAATAATTCACCTTTACTCACTCCCAAGTAAGCTCCATTTGACTAACAAATAAATTTCTCCCAAACGTACAAATATTCAGCATCTCTGTCCTGTGAATAGCTATTTTTTATTTTGAATGAGGTCAGTGGTAGCGTGTTTCCATAACCTCCCATTGGCATCGTCCCAAAGAAAATTTTTCTGTGTAGTGCATCAAATTAGGGGACAACAGGGTTCCTAATTTCTCACTCACACCTGCGTGCACGAGCGCCTCATGGTCGCAAGCTGCAGGCAGCAGTTGCTGTCTCTGTAGCACCAATCTGCACATCGATGGCTGTAGGCTTTGTGGTCAAGAGGCATGGACCGCTGGCTGGAGGGGCCCAGAGTGGCCGAGGCTTGTCATTGTGTAAGAAGGCTTCTTCGTGGTAGTTGGCAAAGAGGTTCTTGACCCAGGGGCCCCATGACCTCAAGAGTTCTATGAACTCAGATATTTTGTGAAGATGGATTTGAAAACAAGCAGATGGGCAGAACCCAGAATTTTGTTTTCATCAAACTTCACCAGTAGTTTAGAGATTCTTGAGCCATTGAGGTAGACACCACATCAGTCCCTGGGACTCAGCACCAACACTAGTCACAGGAATCCCCACACAACGTCACATCTGACACAAAGATGTGGCGGTTTCACCGATGCTTTCCACTATTTCAAAGTTGTAATTGTTACTCACTCCCTTGTAAACAGGTTATCTGATGTGTTAATGAAGAAACACAGATGTACCAATATCAAAATTTGCTTTGTATGTCATGGTATTGTCACCAGAACAGATGTTAAGACCAATGGAACAGAATAGGAGATACACAGACAAACCCACATAAATACAGTTATTTCACACTAGAAAAAAGGCAGTAGAGACATACAGAGGAGAAAAGATAGCCTCTTCAACAAATGTTGCTGGGAAAACTGGAGATACATAGGCAGCAGAATGAAATTGAACCCCTACATCTCACTCTGCACAAAACTCAACTCAAAGTGGATCAAGGACCGAGGCATTAGACCAGAGACCCGGTGCTTACTAGAAGAAAATGTTAGCCCAACTTTCCATGTTCATGTAGGAACTGACTTCCTCAACAAGACACCTAAAGTGCAAGAAGTAAAATCAAGAATCAATGAACAGAATGGTATCTAATGTAAAAAACTTCTTCACAGCAAAGGAAATAATCAAGAACATGAAGAGAAAGACTACAGAATGGGAAAAAAATCTTTCCCACCTACCCCACAGAGCATTAATCATCAGGATATATAAAGAATTAAAAGAATTTAACATCAAGAAATGAATAACCCAATCAATAAATGGACAAAGGAACTGAACAGACACTTCACAGAAGAAATACAATCAACAAATATATAAAAAATGTTCAACATCTCTAGCAATTAGAGAAATGCAAATCAAAAATACTCTAAGATTTCATCTCACCCCAATCAGAATGGCAATTATAAAGAATACAAGCAACAATAAATGTTGGTAAGGATTTCGGGGGAAAGGAATGCTCATTCATTGCTGGTGGGAATGCAAATTGGTGCAACCACTCTGGAAAGCAGTATGGAGATTCCTCAGAAAACTTGGAATGGAACCACCATTTGACCCAGCTATCCCACTCCTCGGTTTATACCCAATGGACTTAAAATCAACACATTATAGGGATACAGCCACATCAATGTTTATAGTGGCTTATTTCACAAAAGATAATCTATGGAACCAACCTAGATGCCCTTCAACATAAAAATGGAGAAAAAAGAATATATATACACATACACACACAATGAAATATTACTCAGCCTTGAAGAAGAATGAAATGATGGCATTTCACAGTAAATGGATGGAGTTGGAGAATATCATGCTAATAAGTGTAAGGAGCCAATCCTCCCAAACCAAAAGTCAAATGTTTTCACTGATATGTGAATGCTAATTCACAATGTAGGGGGCAAAAGGAAGAATAGAGTTACTTCAGATTAGCTAGAGGGGAGTGAAGGGAGGGGAGGGGTTGTGGGGTAGGACGAATCGTAGAGTGAATCAGACATTATTACCCTGTGTACATATATAACTATACGACCAGTGGGATTCTACCTCATGTAAACCAGAAAAATGAGAAACTATACTCTATTATATATGATGTGTCAAAGTGCATTCTATTGTCATATATAACTAATTAAAACAAATTTAAAAATTTTAGAAAAAAACAAAGGAGGTCTTGTGTTCATCTGCCTCTCCTTCTCCCCCTCTCAACACCTTTCTATTCTCATGACACTAACAATGATAGAAACAAGTGCTTCACACGCCATTTATTTATGCCCCCATGACCCTGTAGGTTCAATGTCACCATCGTATCATCCTCATGTTTTATATTTGAAAACCCGGATGGACAAGGAGTTGGGTCAATTGGCCACAGCAGGACAGCTTGTCAGTGAGGCCTTGCAGGCCAACTCCAGTTGCTGCTTTATTTTCTGCATAAAGTTTTACTGGCACACAGTCAGAGCCACTTGGCATATGACCCATGGCTACTCTCATTCAACAACAATGGCAGGACTGAATTGCTCCTGCAGACAGAATGACCTGTAGAGTCTGAAATACCGGCCACCTGGTCCCTTGCAGATGAAGTTTGCTGATGCCCCTCTGAACCGCCGTGTGGTAAGCCAGCTCCCAGTCTGTACCCATCACCTGCTGGCAACATGGCCCTGTAAGGAAGCCACCTGAACTTCAGTATCTTGAGCGGTACCATGGGCATGTGGTGCCGCCAATATTCTAGGGTGGGAGAATGCAATGCACAGGGAACATTTAGCAAAATCTCCTGGCAACACGATAGGGGCTCCGGAAAACTTGCTTGCTGTGCTGTTACCTGAAATCCTTTGAATCTTTAACCAGGACCTCCTTTCCCATTCTGAAGAGTTTAATGTTACAAGAAGCCAAGCGCGCAGCCCTGATCACCTTGGTCCATAGAGGGCCCTCATCCTGATGCTGGGTTTGCATTTAGTTCTCCACTAATGTGACCCGCCTCTCAAATTAAGCTATGTCTGTCCCCTGAAATAAACCGATCCCTGGTCAATGACCTCCTCCTTCCACTGAATCAGTACCGCCACAGCAGAGCTTGATTAGGGGTAAAATTCAGCCCAGGTGGATTTAAGGGATCAGAACTAAACCCAGGTCACAAATCACTTGGGAGCCCAATTGCACATGAGTGCAGGTTCAAATTCCTCAGAAAAGAGCAACGTTCCTCAGAAAAGTTCCCCAGTGGTGGGAAGTGGCCAGCCCCAGAGGCAGCAGAAGTTCATGACATGGGTTTCTTAGAAGAAAATCATGCCAGCTGTTTCCCCGTTAGCTGCCTATGAGGAAACACTGGCTGACACTGAAAAGGAGTTGTCTTCCCCAAACTCTGTCAACAGAGGTGAAGAGAAAATTAAGATTACATAGATTTAGGGGAAATTAGAGTATTTTGGCTAGAAATTTGCTTTCCCTATCAACCATATTAAGCAGGCAATTACTCAATGCTCCATTTGGCCTGGAAGATGTGAGAATCCTTTCCATAGACTCCCTTAGAGAAGCAGAGATCTGCGGTCTGGAGAACTGCTTCAGGGTCGGCATGCATGGGCAGGGTCAAAGCTGAGACCTCTTGTTTGCAGGCTCAGGCTCAGGCCCTGTACAGGTGGCTCATTCCTTCCAGCCTCCTGGGTTCAGGAAATGAGTAGTGTTGGTGTCACTGCCCCCATACTGCCCCTGTCCCACATCTGTACCTTTGGACTTAATGTTATTCTCTTTCTCTTCTGATGCTGGGCTCAGCCCGAGATGTGTCAGCTGGGAGCTCACCAGAGGTGGTGCAGACAGAGATAAAATGCTCCTGAGTGGACTTGCCCACACTTGCTCCCACCCCACCTGGCTCCAGCCTTTGGTGTGTAAATAAATTGCCTACATGGTTGGCCGTGTGATTCGAGATGCAGGGTGCAGGGCTGCATTGTCCCATCCATTCTGACTCTGGCTGCCCTAGCTCAGTCAATAGCTTGCCAGTCTCCACTCATATCCGTGAGCATAACCCACACGAGCAGGACCTTGTAACTGACCCTGAAACTGACCAAAGCATTAGGAGAGGGATCACGTGTGGTTCAGCCCAGTCCAGCCCAGACCTGATGACTGGAGAGCTAAATCAATGTCATTGAAAATTGGGGATATTTGTTAGGTGGCACTGGCTGTCAAAAGATAGCTGATGCAGATAATATTTCCTTCACATAAGTTGGTTTGAAAAATAAATGACACATAGTTCTAAGGTCCTAGACAGACCTGGTATCTACATGCAGACATGGTTGGAGATGCTGCAGTTGCAACTCTACTGTGTGTGATAACAACCTGAACTTTGTCTCCAGTCCTTTCATGTGGTTACCAGCTGCATCCATTGTCTCCAGGAAGGGATGCAGCAGAGCAGAAGGCATAGGTATTCCAGAAGTTTGAACCTCTAGGGAAACTTGGAGGACTTGGAACAGAAATAAACAAAAATGGACTTGACCAGAATTGGGAGTTGAGAATAGGTCTTCCCTCCCTCCTTCCCCATTCCAGATGGAAAAGAGGTTCTACTGGGGTTGGGAGGAGGAGAGACAAGGGGTAAAACTGCTCACTAGTGGGGGTCGGGGTCTGGTATGTCCAGCAGCCAAGCACTGGCACCTGCCCCATGGACCCCTGTCTATGCTCCAAGCCTGCAGGCATCGTGACTGGTGGATGGACCTGTTGGCTCTCTCTTCCCTGCATTATCCTTGTGCTGGGCTCCTTCCTGGACCTCTAGCTCAACTCAAGGAGAAAAGGACTTCATAACAGATTGGAATTAAAATATTCTCTTCACCCAGCTGAAAATAGAAATGAACTTGAAATCTAGAAAATAAAGGTGATGTTCCTCATGGATCTTTAGATTGTGGATCTGAGACTCATTTTCAGCTAGATGCTGCTCTTGGTGCTGCTGCCCATGGTTAGTGCTGGCCAGGGGAATAAGTACATGTAAGGTCCAAATGCCATTCATGCTGGGCAGAAGAGGAGTGGTGATAATTTCAGTAACATTTACCAATGGATGACCTTGTACCCAAAGACCACGAACTTGGAGGGACATAAGACTGTCCTTGTCCTTGTCCAATGGCCCCGGCTCCCTCCAGACACTGAGAGAAGACCCTTCCACAGAAGTCATGCCTGGAAGTTGAGGCAGTACCTGGTCAGGAAATGCCTTTTCTTCAGCTTGTTCAGTATTTAAAGAAATGTTACCAACTTTTAAATACCAGGCAATATCTGCCCCTTCATAGAAGAAATTCAGATTTCTGGCTTCTCTTGAAGAGAAATAAGGGGGAAATTAGCACCCTACAAGTCACACTGCACAGCGGCTGAGAGCAGTTGGCCACTCTGCGGACAGTGTGTTTTCAGATCCCCGCAGTCCCCACTGGTCCCAGTGGTCTCGCCAATAAGAAATTCAGTGTCACCTGCCTGTTATCATTGTTCCTGTTCCCGAGTCTGTTAAAGTCAAAAGCACCACTTCATGCTCAAAATGTTCTAAAAGTGGGAAAATAAAAGTACACTGCCTGCCGCCTCATTTCATTTCCTGACTGGATCATGTGTCCTTGCTGTGCCCGCTGCCTTGTTTCTTTTCCACTGTACCATGTGTCCTTGCCATGCCCACCACCTCATATCTTTTCCTGACTGGATCATGTGTCTTTGCTGTTCTGACCCTGGATTTATTCCTGGAGACAGTTCTGTGATGAGATGTGTAGGATTTTGAAAGGAAGGTACCTGGAGATGGAGCCTACTGTTTGCACAAACACCTTCACAGACTGCACACACACACCCAGGGCGCAACATTTAAAGGACTGCAAACAATGCCAACTTTGTCTGTAGTATTGTTTAATTTCCCCCTAAATAGGAACATTTTTTTTTTCTAAATAGTCCAACCTCTAGGCTGGGGGTGGGGAAACTCTATCACTGGAACTTTAGTGAGATTCTGAAAAGACAGCAAAAAATGTTCTGGCAAATAGGAAAAAAAGGAGAAACCATTTTTGAAGAAGAACTATTTGTATCAAGTATCATGAGAAATTAAGTGCATCATGACAATTTTGTACATCTCCTATGATTTGATTGTCAGTAATGAAGCCCACAGGAGAGTGATAAACGTGCAGAGGAGAAGTATCTGTTTCACTTACATGGCAAATTATGCAACTCAGAGCTTGATAGCACTTGGAAAATACAAATGCATTTAAATGGAATTCAAATTGTTGCTCTTTGCCTAGGTCACAGGTAATACCACCAGGGGTCCTGTCTCAGGATTTTTATAAGAGGTAAGAGTTTAAGTAATAGGTACAGTATTATAAAATTACCTTAAACACTGAAAATATTTTTACTTTGTTACTGGGTGTAATTTCCACTTTTTCCCTCTAATGGCTCATATACAGAAAATGATACACTAATGCAATTTTTCAAATTTAGTTACCTTTTTTGTGTTCGAAAATTATATGTTCTCGTCATTTCCCTGTTTGTCAGACTCCAGGATCCATTTATTCCCCCATTTTTATGGTTCCATAATTTATCTTCTTGTCACCGAACTTTCATAAACTTTTTTTTCTTAAAGATACAAAATAGTTGCAATAAACTCTGACAAAAATGTTTCCAGTTCAACTTTTGAAATCTTTCAATTATGTTTTGAGGGATTATCATACTTTCTAGTGTTACTGTGCTATGAAATCTGTGTGGAGTGACATCTTACTGGGTTAGGGGGAAAATTACTTGAAAAGAGACTCACTTGAAATAATTTCTATTTCTCTGCCTTTTCACTTTGGAGTCTATAGATTTATATTAATGCTCATTCCATTTGGAGAAGGGAAAAGGAATGGCAGATGGAAATGCTACTGAGTGAACTCCAGTCCTCAAGAGGGGCTGTGTGCTTGGGAACCAGAGGAAGACAGAAAAAGAATCCATTAGGTGAGGCTCATAAAAACCAAACAAAACACAGCAGTCTCAGACAATGACAAATGCTCAGTAGCACATTTGGATCTTTGTGATCATGAGATGATGCCTGGCAGATGTCCAAGACTACTAGTGGGTGCTGGGCAGACTGTCCAAGGACTGGGGACAGGAGACAAAGCTCAATGTTGCCTGAGACAGACCTGTGCTGCCCCACAGAAACACAAGCTGAGCCACACATGGAATTCAGAAATTTCTAGCAAAATTTATAGAAAAATAAACTTAGCACTATATTTTATTTAGCCTAATACACCCTCATGTTCCCATTTTAGTAGATCACCACTGGCTGGACCCCAGGGCCTCGTGCATAGCAGCAAATGCCATACCATGACCTTGTGCTCCCAACCCTTTTGATTTCATTTATTGCTGAGACCAGGGGCTGGCTCAGGTGCCCAGGCTGGTCTCCAGCTTGCAGTCCTCCTGCCTCGGCCTCCCGAGTCACCGGAGTCACTGCCAGGTTTGTTTGCCACTGTGCCTGGATATAAATTATATCTGATTGCTTTCTTTTTCTCATACTACACCATTAAAATTCTGGGCACATTTGACATGTGTGGCCCTGTCAGCTGGGCTTGGCCCCACTTCGAGTGTGCGGTAGCCATGGGTGGCTTGTGGATCCCACACGGGGCCATGCAGCTACCCAGGGGGGCATCTGTGGTTCTCGGTGCTCAGCAGAGCTGGCCTCTCCATCCGTCACAGCACTCTCACTCTCTCTCTAGCTGCGTATCTCTCTGACTCCCCTAAGTTTGATGACAGCAGGCAAGCAGACTCGTATTGCCCCTTACTGTTCATCGCTGGGTCAAGCAGACGTTCTGTCAACACTGCATCAGTGAGTTACTCATGAAATGGAAGAAGCCAGAGACACCTTCTGGAAGGGCTAATCGAAGTGCCACGGGTCCCATGACTTCCTACCCACCATCCCCGTCTGCTGTGGGCCTCCTCCCCAGAGACTATTCTCAGAGGCTGATGGGAAGCATCCACCTGGGAGGCTGAGAAGCTGCAGTCCATGACAGGGTAATGGCAGGATACGGAGCTTTTCTCCCCTGGCCTCCAGCAGGGATGACGACACTGTGGAGGGAGCTCCAGAGCCCTTGCTGGGGGTTCAGATAAAACCCACCTCTCGTGCCAGCTCTCAGCCCTGCCTTCTGCCTCCCTCTGTCTCCTGAGGCATTTCCCGAGTGACCGAATCCATAAGTCATCATCCCCAACCCCCACTCCCTGGGTTCTGCATCCAGAGAACCCCACACAAAGCACTTGAACGTCCTTCCCTCCCAGCTTCTTCATATTTTAATCTTATGCCTCTGTTTCACTTGCTTAGAATTTAAATCCATTGGTTTGTTAGAAAGTCTTTCACAAACATCTCTTCTTACAGAGCCTCAAACCATCAATATGCTGCACCTTAGGGACCATTGACCATGCAGCATCAGCCTTCAAAGATGACAGCTAGATGTCTATTTGACCCCAGGAATGCACTAGTAAATTCTCTGAGCATGCCAATCAAGCAGGTGTGATCAACGGCAAAATTTATTACCATGCAATTCCTTAGTTCTTCTGATTGATAAAGGGGGAGATGATTCTTTCACTCCTCCATGAGGCACAAGTGACTTCATGAAAATGCATCCCTCTCATACTCGACAATGGGTGGCCACATCAGTCATTCAGTAATGGAGGGACAGGTGGGTTGAGGAAATCTTGGAAAGATATTGGATGGAGCAGAAAAGAACATAGTTTTATCTACTCTGTAGCCAACATGAAAGGGAAAAAGAGGATCATAGAAATCTCAGTGGTTACCTGAATGTGCTTGCTTTCTGCCACAATAATGGCTTTAAAAAATGGTGCACGACTTCTGCTTCCAAGAGACTGCTCAGTACTCCAAGCTCAGCCCCAGGGCTCTTGCATGACTCTTTCCTTTTCTAAAAACACTTTTCTCCTAAATATCTGTATGACTGGTGCCACATTTCACTTGGTTCTCAGCTCAACCAACAATTGTTCCCTTCTCCTATGTTATTCTGGGAGGACCCACCCTTGTGTTATGTGGTTGACAGCTCATATCGCCAGGTGGTTGTCCAATATGTTGGAGGGCTGGCTCACTGAGCCTCGCACCTTGGTATCACTTGCCAGCTCCAGATCCACAGTGCCTAGAACAGCACCTGAAGTGTACTGGGCCCTGGATCCTTATTTGTTCCATAAATGAGTGACCCATATTGCCTTAGCTGTGACATGAAGGTGGTCTTGCTAAGGAAGGTGCCCTCATGAGGGCTCTCACAGCCCCGATGACTGACACAGACCAGAAATCAGAAAGATGGAGTTGACCAGACATGTGGACCACACCTTTGTGTGACTCAAAACTCACGTGCTGTAAGCCTGGCCCCAGCGGAGCCATACAGGGGTGGGGTTTTGGGAAGTCTTTAGGTCACGAGGCAGGTCAGGGGAATGGTGCCCTCATCACTGAACACGAGCACTTCCTGACTTCCTCCCACTTCCTCCAGCCCTCCCTCCCTGTCTGTTTCCTTCTGTCTTCTCTCACCCTGCCCTGTGGCTCACAAACACACAGAGTAGCATTGGTTTTCTCATCAGCATTTTGAAAAGTACTCTGTGAAAAGCATACAGTCCTGGGCACGTAAAGATGTGGTTGATGGCTAGTAGCCCCAGAGCAAGATCCTGGCCTCAAGTCCTGGCCCAACTTGTCCAGCTTCCCAGCCAGAAGCAGAGAGTCTGCAGGTCCCTCTCTCCATGCTTGAGCTGACAGATGCTTTCATCTTACTCCCAGTCAGCCACAAGATCAGGAGAGCAGGGTTTAGTCACCAAGTCAGAGCTAGGAGAGGAGGGGAGGGCCCCATAGAGGAGGAGATGGGCAACCTCAGTCTGCCCTCAAGTAGCTACTAGTGCTTTCCTTTGAAGGTACCTTAGACACCAATGTGCATGAACCTACCTGCATCTCCAAAGGCACCAGTTGCACAGCAGTTGTTATCTGCTGGTGCTTGGGGTTCATCCAGCAAACATTCATGAGCACCTTCTATTTTCCAGATGCAGGGATTTGGGTTTTTTGCCTTGGCTGGTGCTGGCAGGACCTTGCAGGTACGAGGTGAGCCCTCTCCACATCACCTCACCCCAGGCCTGGGTTTGATTGTCCCATGGGGAGTGTTGGACTTGGGCTTTCCCATGCTCAGGTCTGAGGTAATGCAGCTGCACCTGCTAGAGGATGCAGGCAGCCAGGGGGTGCTTCCTGGAAGCAGCCATCACGCTGGGGCAGAAATGACAACAAAGGACACAAAGGCGCAGCCGTGGGGAATGGCTTCCCTGCCCATGAGTCTCTGCTCTGGAAAGCAGATTGACCAATCAAACTGTCAGCAAAGAAAAGCAAAATCACAACTGTGAGAAGGACCCATAAGAAAAGGCTGGGGCCAGGGGTCAAGCTGAACACATGGTGGGGGGCGTGGCCATACCTGAGCCCAGAGCAGTTTCCGTGAGCATCCGAGCCTTGTTATCCCCAGTTTCACAGATAAGTAGACATCAACTGGGAGAAACAGGAGGCTGGGGTGGTTCTCCAGCTGGGGAAGAGGTTTGCGGCCCCCACCCTTGCTAGAGAAGACACTCTTCGCTGGGTCCCCTAAAATTGTGCAAGATGTCTCGAGACCAGTTCATTCAGTAAACAAGGAGCAGACACAGAAACCTGGAGACTTAAGTAACAGGGAGCCTGTGAGCTGTGAGGGAGTCGGCGGAGTTAGGAGCTACAAGGTAATGTCATCGACTGACCATTGATGGGTACAGAATCTCTAATTTTGATGAGAACCATAAAGAGGAGTGTGGACATACCCATTTTGCAGGGGAGAAAGCTGAGGCTCAGCCAGATGGCACAGTGGCTAATGTAAGAGTGAGGGCCAAGGCTGATTCTGCTGCACCTGCCCCACAGTGGTTGGCATTTCCTTGGTGATGGCGACAGCAGCCCATGGGTTCTTGTGGCTAGGCTGAGCCACTCACCCACCCCTACCCACATCCGTCCATCCTGCTCACTGGTCACCCACTAAGGGCCCCATTAGAACAGCAGCCTCTCCCGTCTCCCTACCCCACCGCCCCTTGACTCCTTTGCCCTGCGTTCTATGGTGCCACAAACAGAACCTAAACTTCTCTCATGTATTTATGGCCTCCCTCTGTTCTGGCAGTTAGGACCACGAGGGTGAACACCTGGCTCCTGTGACAAGAGGAGGTGGACAAGGACAGCAGTGCCAAGATGCGCAAGATTTGGCCTCTGCAAGGACACTTCATCCTGGAACAAGCTCCTGGGCATTCCTACTTCCTGCAGGCAAGGAAGAGTCCTCCATGTGGGGAACCCAGCTCAGCTATCCCTGCCTCTCAGGTCCAAACTCAGAATCACTGGGCACAATTTTTAAACATTGGTAACTATTACTCAGCGCACCATGCAAGCTCCTGCTTCTTTATTCACTGGAGGCAAATAAGTACATACCCCAGGCATAAAATAATTTAGGCAGAACCCCCAAATCATCACATCTCTCTTTTATTACCTTCTGTCTGGGGGACTCAGAGTGCAGATGAAGCTTGTGTGTAAGTTCCAGGCTGCTTCTGCCTGGGAACAAGCTGGCATAGAGCCTTGAGCAGAGGTCAGAGTCAATGCACCAAAACGTTTACGCCGAGATGTCCACTTTGCACCTAACTTTCTAAGTTGCTGACAGAGGTGTCTGGCAAATGGAATTTGGTTAGAGAGCAGAAGAAACAGCAGTGGTGACCATTATATGTGGAATGCTCATTGTGTACTGAACTGTTCCCAGTGACCCTCTTCTTTCTTCCGCTCTCATGCGGGGAGCTAGCACTATTTCTACTGTACAGATGGGGGTCCAGAGTTTAGAGAGATTATACCATCGGTCCAAAATGCCTCAGCTAGTGAGGCTCAAGGACAGGGGCAAACCCAGGTGTGTCTGGCTGCAAAGGCAGCTTTTAGTGTTGATCCTAGATTATCTATTCCAGGGACACAGTGCATCCCTGTGCATGGACCCCCAAGGCTAAATTTATCAGAGTTTAGAAAAGTAAGTGTCTTGGCCATAATGAGGCTGAGCCGTCATCTGCTGTGAAACCCTGAGCTGGGCACCGAAAAGCCCAGGCTGAGTGAGAACTGGATAATCTGATCATTCCTGGACCCTTGATGGAATCCAGATTCTGGTGGGGAAGGGGCGAGCATCTTACACAAGCACTAATACTTATCAATTTGTGATAAGAGGGGCAGCCCAGGGTATCAAAAGCATACGCTAGAGAGGATTAACTGACAGAAAGAATTCCAGGTCCCGTCATCAAATACACACTCAAAGTCAATTTAGAGCACATTTTTCTGGGCATTAGGGCATATTCTGGGTGCACAGGAATATTTTATTTACCTCTTAGATATTCTGAACCTCTCTTTAGGTCTTCTAAACAGTTATATTTACCAAGAGACTCCTATTATCAGACTGTGGCAAATATATGCACAGGCCAGTTGGACACATGCCAGCAGCAGAATAGGCAGGCAGCAATCAGGTAAATTTTAGATACATGAGTGACTTATAAATAAACATTCAATGCACCAAACAGAGATAAACAAACAATAAATAACTGGATTTAATATGGTCAGATACATAAAACTATTTCAGGGAGATCAACACCAAGGGGATAGAGGATAGCCAGGCATGGAGGAGACAGGTGAACAAATTCCACAAAGGAAGAAAAGAAAAAAATAAGAAAATTCTCCTCCAGGAATTGGTGATAACATCAACAAACATCATTCTCAGTGCGTTCTCAGTATATGTCAAGTTTGCTAATCTGTTTTAAGCTATATTCTCTACAGACAGATGTAACACCTGGGATATCATTAAGACCACCTCTTTCTACTTCCCTGACACCTGGCTTCTTGGGAAGCCTGCCTTGATGGCCAAGAGCACATCTGGGGACTAACAAATTCGTGATCTCACTGCAGGCAAGGCTGGTGTCTTCAGCTGTCCACACCTGCAACTAGCAGACTAGGGCACTGGCCAAGCTCACCGGTGTCTTCCAGGTCCAAAAAATGGTCATTGCAGAGTTTCATATTGTGGACAAAGACTATGAAAAGCAGTACATTGTTTGTTAAGGCTTTTACAGGTTATGTCTGTAGATGGGGATTTATTTTACATAAAAAATGAATTTTCTGCTAGGCTAAATACAATTTTGAGAGCAATTGAAATGAGGACAGAAAAAGCAGGAGAGACAAGAGATAGAGCAGAAGTGAAACCAGTTGAAACTAAGGCATTAAGCCAGGAGTGGTGGTGCACACCTATAATCGCAGTGGCTCAGGAGGCTAAGACAGGAGGATCGTGAGTTCAAGGCCAGCCTCAGCAAATTAAGCAAGACCTAAGCAACTTAGTGAGATCCTGTCTCTTAATAAAAGGGCTGGGGATGTGGCTCAGTAGTTGAGTGCCCCTGGGTACCCAGTACCAAAAAAACAAAACAAAACAAAAAACCCCAAAACTGAAAAACTAAGGCATTAAAATGGATTTAGTGTTGTAGAGTTGCACAGGATTCCACAGTTGGTCAAGTCTTAAATAAATTTTTAATAATTTTATCTATGATTTTGTGTTCTGTAAGGGAAGTCCTACTGGACACAGATGCTGTGGCCTGGAGCTGTGGCTCCAGCTGGCTCTTCACCTCCCCAGGCAGCTTTAGCTGCTCACCTCCTGCCTTGTGGTGACCTGGGTCCTGCCTGGCTTCCTCCTTCCTGCCCCTGCTCTGATCCTGCTGCCACTTTCTGCTTGGGTAGCAACTGGGTCACGTAGGTGAGGGAAGGCCCATTGCCTGCCATTGTTCTCAGTTCCCAGTGGGACCTAGGCATGGGTGGGAGAGGGTCAGGGTTGATCGATGCCCCATAGCATGCGGGGATGGGGTGGAGGCTCAGAGGGAAGACAAGGTTGACCTCTCTGACCCAGCCTGGACACCTCAAATTGGTTTAGGGAGTAAATTATAAATATGTAAATGAATTTCTCCCACGCTCTCTTAAACTCTTCTCTGGGGTAGCCACCAGGGCTTCCCACAGAGGTCCCAGGTCCTTTCCTCTGGATGTGCTAGAATTGCCCTTTGCTGTTTCCCCTGACCTTGTGGCCACCTAACTTGCACTCATGATCCTGGAGGGGATTTAAAAGCAAAAGCCTGTTTTCTTTCTCTCTGTTACAGCAGTTGCCATGTTTCAAAGGAAGGCTACTTTATCACTCTGGGTCCAGATGAGAAGGAAAGAGATCACAGTCCCCTTTGTGGTAAGAAATGAGTGTTTGCTATTTTAAGCCAGTGTTTCATCAGTTCCCTTCTCTAGTTCCTGCCCACCTTACAGTAACTTTGGACAGTGGACTTATTTGAGAGCTACACAGAGTTCCTAACATTGCACTTTGCAGTTGTGGGAAAAAGTTGCATAGATGGTCTAGTCTCTGTAACTCTCCTGAAAACAAAGAATAATGCTTACATAGTCTTTAACTTAATAATAAGACATGTATAAATGTTGCTAACATAACTCTTTAGATCTGCATTTCCATCAGAGAACAGAGCTCCATCTGATCTCAGCTTAATCTTCAAAATCTGTGTTTATAAACCTTTATTTTCTAATACACCTTTGACCCTCACTGAACTCGAAAATTTGGTCATGCTGGTCATGGCAAAAGGGGCAAAAATTAGTTGTAGGATTAGAACACTTAAAATCTGTAAAGAGTCATGCCTTACCTGAGATAAGGCTCTGCCTCCCACCTTACTGCATGTTAGAGTGACTCCAAGATAAGTCAGACTTCAGCTTATTTAAAGTTATAATCAAAAGATTGGTTTTTTTGTTGTAAAATCACTATGATCTCAAATAGGGAATATAATGTGGTTCTCAGTCAAAATTCAAGATAGCTATTATACAAGCAGAATATATTTTTACTCTTGCTAATTTCATTTTGTAAAACTGTTACCTGTTAATGTTTTGCAGAAGTAGCTGCTTCAAGAACACGCAACCTAGGTAACTTGTGATAATAAGCCATCACCTAACAGATAGTGGTAACAGATATCAGAACAGATAGTGGTAACTTCCAGAACTAATGCAGACTCCAGTTAGATAAAAGGGTAAATAACTGTAAAGTTATGGACATTAAAGTTAAAGCCCCAAACAGTGAAAGAACATGTATCCCATTTGTTCACAATAAAAAAAAAAAAAAAAAAAAAAAAAAAATTAAAAAAAAAAAAAAAAAAAGAAAAAAAAAAAAAAAAAGTTAAAGCCCAGTACTCTTACTTTATGACTGGTGAAACTGGCTTGCTGGATGATTAAGATCAAACTTAGAGATTGGAATTAAATACAGAAGGCAAGATAGGCCAGTATTTGGATCTTTTGTCCTCAGTCAGCCTGAACCCACGAACAAGAGAACTTCTCTAAGGAGCTTTGCAACTCTGTGTCACACAACCTCCTGATCAAGGAGATTGTTGAGACTAGAGGATGAGAATCGCTCAGTGCATCTGCTGCAGAGGAGGGTCATGGAAGAAGGGAGACACCCCTTAATGCTTCCAAAGGAAGTCACCTCATCAAGGAGACCCTGCCTAACCAATGGTACTGGAGGAGCTAAGAAGCTGCTCTTCAGTTCTCTACAAGTGGCCCCTGTGGGAACTCAGCTGACTCTTTAACAAGACAGGAACCAGGTCAATTTGACCAGCTTGATCTTAGACACCCAGCAAAACAGTGAAAACCAAAATATAACCATTCTTGGGCATTTAAAAGAAATAATAGTTAAATGTAACTTCAGATGTACACTTGTGTTAGTCCACTAGAATAAAGACTGGAAGCTACAAATGAAAGAAAGATTCTTCAGCAAATGTGCCTGATAACTATCAAGAGAAACTGCCAGAGTCAGAAGTTTTTAGTCAGTTTAAGGCCTACAGACCTTCCTAAGCTATACAGGTAGACTTGATCTATGTTTGCTCGTATGATTACCTAGCCCTAAGTAACAGAAGTATAGAGCTCTCTACTAAACACAGGTTATACCAATAAAGGAATATTTTACAAAAATCAGATGACATTAAGTAGCTTAACTATATTTTTGGGGATATCTATGACATTAAAAGTTACATGTTGTGTTTACATTCCTGATAACCTGGACAATGTTAAAGTTCTCAAATAAAGGCCTTGTCCTTTCCAGCCTTTGCTAGGTCTAGTTATGGGAACAATTTCTCAGTTCTTCCACCTCCTGGTGAGAGATTGACTTCTGTCATTTTCATGATACTCAGTGGCATGCTCCAGATGCTGCAACATTTACTTTGTACTAATTTCATTTCAGTACTCATGTCTTTTTGTTCTTCTATCATAGAAGCACCCACCCCCAGATGACTTTACAACCTGCTCTTCCCCAACCAGACTTCTACCTTGGACCCCTCAGTTGACCCGATTTTAAAAAGGGAACTCCAAACTGCTTGCCCCACGCTGCCCACTTCCAGCTCGAAGAAGTCAGATTGGTCATCGCCCATTTTCCCTACAGCAGTGAAGGAGTTCCTAGTATTAGAGGGGTAAATGAAGTCAGAATAAGGACAGGTAGTTAGTGTAGAAATAGGGAATCGGGTCAATTTGAGGAAATGAAGCCATGAAGCCATCTGCCTTTGGAAGTTGGAGACTGCCCCTGGAAGAATAAAATGTCAAGAATCTCCAGAGCTCATTAATTACCAAATTTACCTGACTTTAAAGACTGTAAGCAAGGAGGTCTATGTGCAGCTCTGGGAGAAAAATGTTGGTTTTATGCTAATCATTCTAGAGTAGTGAGGGAATCCATGGCAAAAGTCAGAGAAGGACTAACAAACAGAAAGAAAGAATGGGAAGCTAGTCAGAACTGGTTTGAATCCTGGTTCAATTTTTCGCCTTGGTTAACTACTCTGGTGTCCACTACAGTGGGACCCCTAATATTGTTGTTACTAGCTTTAACTATAGGACCTTGTATAATCAATAAGTTAATTGCTTTTGTTAAAAATAAAATAAATACAGTACAGCTAATGGTGCTAAAGGCCCAATATCAGCCCATTAAGCAGCAAGAATTAGAACAGTAGAGACCCAAGATTGGCTCTCTAAATGTTCTTGGAAAGGGGGGATGTTGAGAGCAGGGTGGTATCTGTGCTGCTAACTGTCTCAAGGACAAACAGGACTGCTGGGCCCCTGTGCTTACCAAGGTTGTTAAGAGATATTTGTCCGAGGAATGTGCAGTTGCCTGGAGACCTTATCCGTCAAGGACGAGAGCAGGGCCTAGCCCCGACTCAGCTCCTGAATAGTTCACCCCTTCCCTCCTCCCTTCTTCCTCTAGGACTGTCCAGTTCTGGCCGGACCCAATGAAAATCAAATAGATTGACCGGACCCAACCAGGGGAGGTTTAGCTGTTCGAATGTTAGCCAATTAGAAGAACACTGTAAAACTGCTTGCTTTTCCTTATAAAAACCCTGCTGACGAGGGCTCGGGGCCTCTCTCCTAGCGTCGTTGATTAAGGACGCAGAGGACCGGGTTCGAACTCGCTAATAAATGACTCTTTGCCTCTTGCATTGATCGTGGTCTCTGGTGGTCCTTGTGGGATCTCAAGCCTTTGGGCACAACACCATGAGCACCTGGGCCTTGTTATCCCCAATTTCATGGATAAGTAGACATCAAGTGGGAGAAACAGGAGGGTGGGGTTGTTCTCCAGCTGGGGAAGAGGCTTGCGGCCCCCACCCTTGCTAGAGAAGACATTCTTCTCTGGGTCCCCTAAATTGTGCAAGATATCTTGAGACCAGTTTGTTCAGCAAACAGGGAGCAGATGAAGAAACCTGGGGACTTAAGGAACAAGGAAGCCCATGAGCTGTGAGGGAGTCAGGGGAGTTAGTAGCTACAAGGTAATGTCATCGGCTGACCATTGATGTGTACAGAATCTCTAATTTTGGTGAGAACCATAAAGAGGAGTGTGGACATACCCACTTTGCAGAGGAGAAAGTTTAGGCTCAGCCAGATGGCACAGTGGCTAACATAAGAGGGAGAACCAAGGCTGATTCTACTGCACCTGCCCCATGGTGGTTGGTGTTTCCTTGGTGATTGTGACAGCAGCCTGTGGGTTCCCGTGGCTGGGCTGAACCACTCACCCACCCACACCCACATCCATCCATCCTGCTCACTGGTCAACCCCTCAGAGCCCCATTAGAAGAGCAGCCCCTCCCGCCTCCCTACCCCACCGCCCTTCGATTCCTTTGCCCTGCATTCTGTGGTGCCACAAACAGAACCTATACTTCTGTCATGTATTTATGAACTCCGTCTGTTCTGGCTCTTAGGACCATGAGGGTGAACACCTGGCTCCTCTCCCCACAGGCAGCACAGTCTGATGAGAGGATTTGGACAAGGACAGCGGTGCCAAGATGCGCAAGATTCGGCCTCTGCAAGGACACTTCATCCTGGAACAAGCACCTGGGCATTCCTACTTCCTGCAGGCAAGGAAGAGTCCTCCATGTGGGGAACCCAGCTCAGCTATGCCTGCCTTTCAGGTCCAAACTCAGAATCGCTGGGCACAATTTTTAAACATTGGTAGCTCTTACTCAGCTCACTGTGTGAGCTCTTGCTTCTTTATTTGCTGGAGGCAAATAAGTACATACCTCAGGCATAAAATAATTTATGCAGATCCCCCAAATCATCACATCTCTCTTTTATTACCTTCTGTCTGGGGGACTCAGAGTGCAGATGAGGCTTGTGTGTAAGCTCCAGGCTGCTTCCACCTGGGCACAAGCTGGTGTAGAGCAGTGAGCAGAGGTCAGAGTCAGTGCACCAAAAAGTTCACGCCGAGATGTCCATTTTGCACCTAACTTTCTAAGTTGCTGACAGAGGTGTCCATCAAATGGAGTTTGGTCAGAGAGCAGAAGAAACAGCAGTAGTGACCATTATATATGGAGTGCTTGCTGTGTACTGAACTGTTCCCAGTTACAAAAGCATATGCTAGAGAGGATTAACTGACTGAAGGAATTCCAGCTCTCGTCATCAAATACACACTTAACATCAATTCTAGGGCACGTTTTTCTGGGCATTAGGGCATATTATGGTTGCAGAGGAATGTTTTATTTACCTCTTAGATATTCTGAACCTCTCTTTAGGTCTTTTAAACAGTTATATTTACCAAGAGACTCCTATTATCTGACTGTGGCACATATATGCACAGGCCAGTCAGACACATGCCAGCAGACAGAATAGGCAGGTGGCCATCAGGTAAATTTTAGATACATGAGTGACTTATAAATAAACATTCAATACACCAAACAGAGATAAACAAACAATAAATATGTGGATTTAATATGGTTAGATATGTAAAACTATTTCAGGGAGATAAACACCAAGGGGATAGAGGATAGCCGGGCATGGAGGAGACAGGTGAACAAATTCCACAAAGGAAGAAAAGAAAAAGAATAAGAAAATTCTCCTCCAGGAATTGCTGATAACGTCAACAAACATCATTCTCAGTGCGTTCTTGGTATATGTCAGGTTTGCTAATCTTTTGTAAGCTATATTCTCTACAGACAGATGTAACACCCAGGAGAGCATTAAGACCACCTCTTTCTGCTTCCCTGACACCTGGGTTCTTGGTCAGCCTGCCTTGCTGGCCAAGAGCACATCTGGGGGCTGACAAATATGTGATTTCACTGCAGGTGAGGCTGGTGTCTTCGGCTGTCCACACCTACAACTGGCAGACTAGGGGACTGGCCAAGCTCACCTGTGTCTTCCAGGTCCAAAAATGGTTGTTGCAGAGTTTCATATCATGGACAAAGACTATTAAAAGCAGTACATTATTTTTTAAGGTTTTTTCAGGTTATGTCTGTAGATGGGGATTTATTTTACATCAAAAAAGAATTTTCTGCTAGGCTAAATACAATTTTGAGAGCAATTCAAATGAGGACAGAAAAAAACAGGAGAGACAAGAGATAGAGTAGAAGGGAAACTGGTTGAAACTAAGGCATTAAGCCAGGAGTGGTGGTGCACACCTATAATTGCAGTGGTTCAGGAGGCTAAGACAGGAGGATCGTGAGTTCAAGGCCAGCCTCAGCAACTTAGCAAGGCCCTAAGCAACTTAGCAAGATCCTGTCTCTAAATAAAAAGGGCTGGGGATGTGGCTCAGGAGTTGAGTGCCCCTGGGTACCCAGTACCAAAGAAACAAAACAAAACAAAAAACCCCAAAACTGAAAAACTAGGGCATTAAAATGGATTTGGTGTTGTAGTCACACAGGATCCCACTGTTGGTCAAGTCATTAAGAAATTTTTAATAATTTTATCTATGATTTTGTGTTGTGTAAGGAAATTCATACTGGATGAAGGCACTGGGTCCTGGAGCTTTGGCTCCAGCTGGCTCTTCACCTCCCCAGGCAGCTTTAGCTGCTCACCTCCTGCCTTCTGGTTACCTGGGTCCTGCCTGACTTCCTCCTTCCTGCCCCTGCTCTGATCTTGTTGCCACTTTCTGCTTGGGTGGCAACTGGGTCATGTAGGTGAGGGAAGGTCCAATGCCTGCCATTGTTCTCAGTTCCCAGTGGGACCTAGGCATGGGTGGGAGAGGGTCAGTGTTGATCCATGCCCCACAGCATGCGGGGATGGGGTGAGGTGGTGGCAGCACCAAGGCATGGTAGACGGGGATCTCTTGTCCCTCCCTGACTCAGGTAACTAGTACATCCAGGTACAGAGGTTACAGATTTGGTAACTGTTATGGTTTGAATCTAAAAAAAATTCTCCAAGGAGCTCATGTGTTAGCAACACAGCAAGGTTTAGAGGTGAAAAGACTGGATTATCGGAGTCGTGGCCTCATCAATGGGTTAATCATAATTTGAATGAATTAACAGTGGGAAAGGCTGGAGGAAGTAGGTGACTGGAGTCATGGTCTTGGGCTGTGTAGGTCCTGGATTTTTCTTCTCCTCCCTCTCTCTGCTTCCCAGCTGCCATAAGCTGAGCACTTTGCTCCATTAACCCTTTCCTCCTGATGCTTTGCCTCATTTCAGGCCCAGTGCAATCAAGTCCACTGACCATAGACTGAACCTCTGCAACCATGAGTCCCAAATAACCTTATCCTCCTCTAAGTTGTTCTTGTCAGGTATTTTGGTCACAGAAACCAAAAGCTGACTAACACAGGGGCCACCATGGTTGGGGTTGAGGATCAGAGGGAAGACAAGGTTGACTTCTCTGCCCCAGCCTGGACCCCTCAAATTGGTTTAGGGAGTAAATTATAAATATGAAAATGAATTTCTCCCACTCTCTCTTAAACTCTTCTCTGGGGCAACCAGCAGGTCTTCCCACAAAGGTCCCAGATCCTTTCCTCTGGATGTGCTAGAATTTCCCTTTGCTGTTTCCCCTGACCTTGTGGCCACCTAGCTTGCACTAATGATCCTGGAGGGGATTTAAAAGCAAAAGCCTGTTTTCTTTCTCTCTGTTATGGCAGTTGCCATGTTTCAAAGGAAGGCTACTTTATCACTCTGGGCCCAGATGAGAAGGACAGAGATCACAGTCCCCCGTGTGGTTAAAAATGAACTTTTTCTATTTTAAGCCATAGAGACTTGGGATTTGTTTGTTGTTGCTGCTAAACATTGCCTATACTGATAGATGTAGTCTCCATGTTAGATCAATTTTCCTAGCACTCTCTTGTGAATAATAGACATTATATTCCAGAACACTCTACAGAGCACTGGGATTTCAACTGTGGAATAAGACAGCCATGGTCTCTGATGAATTTTCTACAAGTTATGAAGGAATAGTTATTGTGGGAGAATGAGGCTTGTCTGATGAATAGTTTATAAGCAAACACCTAAAGGATGAGAAGAAACCAGGCATCAGAAAAGCCAAGGGAGTAGCATTCTGGAAAACAAAGAGGAGAGGAGCATATACATGTCCTGAGGGATGAGGCTCTCCCATGCTGCTTCACTGTGGCTGGAGCCTGCCAGGAGGGCAGGGAAGAGGGTGCCGCCATGTTGGAAAAGTAAGCATGGGCTACACCAGGCCAAGGGGCAGGCCTGGGCGCCATGAACAGGCTTCAGGCAGAGGAGACACTTAGGTCAATGTTAAGGTTACTCTTACTTCTCCATGGGTGATGGACCACAGGGGAACAGTGGGGCAGGGATCCCAACTTCACAACCATAGCAACAAAGCAACGTCGGGTCAGGTTGTACTCACCTTTGAGTATTACTTGTTAGGTTCTCCCAATAACCCATTAGAGGAAGTATGTAATTACTCCCAGTTTACAAAAGCAGAAGCTAATAAACTGAGAGACACATTAAGATGACTGGTTTCCCACAGCAGACAAGCATCAGAGAACACAGCTCAGATTTTTGTGACTCCACGGGTCAACCTTGCATGTACTGAGAGTTGGTAACCTACAGCCCAGGGCCAAATTTACCCCACTAGTTTTGTTTTTTAAAAAAAGCTTTATTAGAAAACTGTCCAGTTGCTTTCCAGCTAAGTACACAAATACTGTGTCATCTACAAAGCAGAAAATATACTTTCTCACTGTTTACAGAAAATAATTGCCAACCACTGGTGTATGTTACAATGGTAGGAGGCTCTTTTCTTGTCAGGAGAATGTACAAAATTAACACGATGTGACTGAGATGCTTCCCCACCAGCTTCACTGTCCCAGAATGTCATTTGACTATGGTTTCCCAGATCCTTTCCCATTGTGTTCTTGTGCAGTATTTTATCTTAACTCAGGACTTCAAAATAATTTTTAAGAAGACACAGCAATGCACAAATCACCACTGAGAGAGAAATATTTCCAGGAAGGGCTTCAGAAGGAACTAGTGACATAGCATGTGACAGTAAGCACCATGAAAGGGTACATTGTTTCCTTTTCCCCATGGCTAACATTTATCCCCCGGTAATGCCTTGTTTGATAGGCTTTCTCAGGGGGAAAAGAGACTAGCAACCCTTACTTTGTCAAACAGATCAGAGTCAACAGCTAACATGAGAAGACTCAGGTTGACTGATGAAATGCCATCTGGTAGCCAGGGCCAAGACAGAGAGTGAATTCTGCTTTGAATTGTGGCTGAAACTTCAATTGACATTTACTTGACTCAGTTTACACATCAGAAATGGATGTGACAACATGGAATGGTAACTAGGTTGGCTTCTGATTCAACTAAGATCCCTCTATGTACAATTAAAATTGACATCAAGAGGTCCGCCCTTGGTGACCAACATGGGTGCCAGTTTTTAGTGCCCTCTCTGAGCTTCTAAGCTACCCTGCTGTGAGATCCTTCATCCACTGAGTTGGAAATGTGTTTACATCAGTGGTGCCTCGTTTTCTCCTGGAAAGAAAATTGTGAGACCCTGACTTCATCAAAATTCCAAGTTAAAGAATAGATGGATCTTTACATGAAAGTGATTGCTTTGCACCTAAAATGTAGTCATACTGCAAAATTTAATGAGAAAAATCAGAATTTAAATGATTTAAGGAGCAGGCAAATTAAAAATGACTTAAACCATATTGTAAGCAAAGCAACTTGAGTCTGTCACTTTGCTGTCAGATTGACAGGCAACACATAGGTGAAAAACTAGGAGGGAAAAGGAACTTAAGAGAACCAGCTCAGGGCAACACAATTTCTTTCAAGGGACAATGCCTGAGAAACCTTGTTATGTCTGCCTTTCCCTCATCCATAAAGAAGTGTCTTCTGTGCTGTTATCCCTTCTTTAAAGAATCTCACTTCTTATATGTATTTGAACACTGAATTTTATATTTCAACTGACAGTGAAAATCTACCAATAATAGTTACAGAATTGCTGGTTTGATGTGACCCTCATTTTACACCAATATTACACACTAAGATAAAAGCATTACAATTAAACCATTAAGAAGTTTATCTGTGTACCATTTAAAATGCCACTGCATTCCATCAGAGATTCTGTTACCTTCTGGAGTGCTCTCCTAAGGGAATGTAAATACATGTAAGCATTTGATATGGTAAGTATTCTATTATTTGAATTAAATATTAAATGGTATCAAGAGTGTATGCATGTTTTGTGATGTGAAAACATGACATGCTTTAAAAAAGCCAGCAAACAAGAACTGCCAGAAAATCCAGAGAGTCCACGCAGCCTGGGAGGCCAGGAGACAGCCAGCACCCCAGCCACTTCCCACCAGCGGCTTTGCAGAGCCTTGGTTTATTCTTCAAATTGAAGGCAGGGGAACTGCTGCAAGCTAGCTTAAGAGACAGAGGAAACCACCCCAAAGCACAGCAGTGCTGGTGGGCCTGAACCCCCTGGAAGGCAGCTACTGTCAGTCATGCTGGAAGGTGGGGAGCAGGTGCACCTCACTCTAGCAGAGACTTCCTCCATCCCAACCAAGGTCAAAGCCCATGTCCACATTCCACGGCTTATGAGAGTTTAGCGGGAAGGAAGTTCTTACCAGCAGCCTAGTCTGCAAACCCCTGCATGTCTGTCCCCGGTTGCTTCCTCCCCTGCCTTCACGGCTTGTTTGCCCTGGGCAGCGGGGTCCTCTTGGACAGCAGGGAGTTCCCAGGCTGCCCCACACATCTGCAAGTTCAACCGCTGCTCCACAGACTGGAGGGTCTTCTCTGGGCTCTCTATGTGGACAGTTTATCTTCACCCTTTGGGACTCATCTAAAGTGTCTTATCTGAGAGTTCTCATTTGTCCCTGCATCTTATGATCTGACTTTCTTCTTCTTCTTTTTTAATCTTCATAGCTCTTCTAACTGTTGGAAAATCTTATTTATTTGCTTAAATGGTTAATGTCAGTTTCTCCACCCGTGCCATGGATTCCTCAAGGGCAAATCTCTTCACCATTCCATCTGTAGTGTAGAGCAGTGTTTGGCACAGCACCTGTGATATGTGATACAGTTTTGCTGAAGACATAAGTGGATTTGTGAACCACAGCATCCCGTGCCTTAGGAAACCCCAGATGCATCCCTTTCTACTGTGAAGCAAAACATATACTCCCTTTCGACGTATCTGTCTGCCTGGAAGTTGGAAAAACTCTGTTTTAAAAATCCCATTCCTGTACCTGTCACTGCAGGCTGAAACAATTCACTTCATGCTTTTCCTCCATGGGGGCTCTGTTTGGGACCCCCGGGTGTACCACATCTGTTTTATGAGCTAACATTTATTTTAGACACTTTGGCCTGTTGGATATGATCCTGTAAGCCTGGACTCTCAGCTGACATGCTGTTGAACATAATGGGGAGATTTAAAAAGGTATCGTTGGGTCATGGAGTGGATTGCAGAGGGCCAGGGGCCAGGAGGAGGAGGCTGAGAGGGGCCACCAAATGTCACTTGGTCCTCTGAGGCAGGTGGGAGCGTAGGCTTAGAAGTGCTGCCTTACACATCCCTCCCTCCCCAGCCTGGAATGCAGAGCAGCCCAAAGGCTGCTTGCAACTTGGGCACTGAATGGTAGCATTGCACAGAGCTGGGACCTTCCAGTCACTGTGTGGTGGCCCAGGCCTCAGGAATCCCAAAACACTCCATTTCTCTGACAAGGCCTTCAATTAATTATGGAAAGTGAGTTGTTGCTGGGCATTGGTTAGACATCCAGAAAAATGCCACACCTCAGTCCACAGTGCAATTCACACAGGGAAAGGCAGGGTTTTGCAGGTTTTTGAAAGCCATAAAAATCTCCATTTAGGGGTTGGGGTTGTAGCTCGGTGGTAGAGTGCTTGCCTTGCACGTGCGAGGCATTGGGTTTGATCCTCAGCATCACATATGAATAAACAAATAAAGATATGGTGTTTATCTACAACTAAAAAATATTTTTAAGAAATCTCCATTTAGAGAGGAACCTTTAAAAATTTTAAAGTTTTGTTATTCGTTCATATCTTGAGGACAAGGCGTGTGCATTCCACAGAATAAAGGTGTTTACAACTTAGTGCTAGCAACAGTGGAGAGTGAACATGAGCAGGATAGAAGACAGGGTGATGGCGGCCTTTGAATTCAAATCAAACGTTCATTTCATGCCAATATTTTGCTACAGCATGAAGGACAGAAATAGGACCCTTCAAGGGCCTTAATTTTTTCCTTCATAGAACTTAAAGAAAAATCAGTCATTGCAATTTTCTTCTGTGGTCATTTCTTTAAGGTCAGTCTAACCTCAGTGAATTGTAACTCCATGAGGGCAGAACCAGGCACGTCCTGCTCACTTAGAAACCAGTCTATTCCAGTGCCTGGCACATAGCAAGTTCACAGTAATAACTCATTACTTGAATCCAAGTTAAGGCCTGATGTCCACCCTCAATAAGAGCACTGTCCAGCAGGGAGCAGATGGGAAAATAAAGGCAATGTACCAACAGGTGCCACCAAACAAGGCCCAGGACAGGAGAGGGCAACAGAGGAGGGAGTGCTTCTGCTTGACAAGATGGGATCCTGGATGAATTCCAGGAAGGTCACCAAGTCCTAGTAAATTACAAGACATGGCTGGATGGCGGGACGAGCTTGGGAAAGGCATGGAGGAGAGAGAGTCGTGGCTCCTCCTCCTGAAGCACTGTTGTGAACATCACCAAGATGGCTTGTTGCAGAAACTGCAGGTGTTATGTCCTAGCCAAGTGCCAAGGAATGTGCCTATCTCCAGAATGGACCCAGCCAGAGGGACGGAGGAGGTACAGGGCCCACCCTGCCATCCTGTCAGCCCCTGCCAATCACTGGATCAACACACCTAATATTCTCTAAATAACCAGAAGCAGTCACTAAAACACACATCAGAAACCAAGAAGATGAAGTCCCTTCCTAGGGCTCTATGAGAGCTGTAGGTCCTTGCAGGTCTTCCTCCCGACCCTTCTTTTCACAGATGCAAGTCAGAAGCACAGAATGGACCAGGCTGTACATGCAGGAAAGAGGAAAGGCACCCACAGGGTCATCACGGCTTTGATCCACAGTCTCTCCCAAGTGTCAGCAACTGAAGACTGAGGCCTGGCCTCAGGAAGTCTGTGTTCTAGGAGGAGAGGTTCAGGATTTCGGGCCAAGGATCCAAGTTGTGGAATTTGCATGTGGCTGTGGAGAGCACTGAGGGACTTAAAACTAAGGGGTCATGTGCAGTTTTGGAGCTGAAGATTCTCCTTGAAATATCCCTCTGAGTCCCACTTTTATATTTGGAGAAGCATCTGACCCTGGGCAAGAACCTCAGTTCTTCTCTCCATTCATTTGAGGATGCATCTGTCAAAGGCCGGAAGTCCAGCCCTGGGAGGATCCTCCTCTTCCTTCAGACTGCTACATAGTTTGCTTTTGCTTCCTTGGTGTTCACTCTTAGGCCCATTTCTCAGCAGAGCCTTCTCTGTCCATCCTGTCTAATATTTAACTCTCCACCCTGACCCCTGACTCTTCCTCTACCATGTCATTGCTGTTTTCTCCTTGGCACTTCCTTCTTAGCACTCCCTTACCTGATGTGAATATTCTTAGGCAGGAGCATTTATTTGGTTCTTTGATTTATTGCTGTATTCCCAGGAACAAAGACGGGCATAAAATGACTCCTGAAGAAAGACACACTCCCTGTGCTGTGTGGTTGCTCAGCCTTCACAGCAGGTGCAAAGGCAGGTCGTGGCTTTCAGACCCCAGAGCTGCAGTTCCCCTGCACCTTGCAAAGCCAGGCCTTCCAACAATCATTTCCAAAGATCCAGGTGGGGGACATGTATGGGGGTCACACACTCAGGCACACCTTCCCTCCCCGCGATGCACCCTCCTTAGATCAGGCCCCCTCCACCTTAACCACAGGTGGTGGGACAGAAGGGAGACCTCCCAGGGAGACCAAGCCCAGGAGTCTGCAGGGAGACAAGGAGGTCTTGAGAGACAGGAAGCCTACAGGGCTGGTGCTGAAGGTGTGCAGCAGCTGGGCACCTGAGCTGCCCCGTCCTCCACTCCATGATGCTGTCCTCCTTCCAACGGCCTTTCTATGTGGCCCCTTGGTCACCCCTCTTTGTGGCTCCCCACAGACATCCCTTCTGTCATGATTTGGCTGCTCTCATTTATTTCTTCTAGAAGAGGCACATTCTTCCTTAGGATGCAGTGAACTTTAATTGAGACAAGCAGTGGACAGTCAGCACCACCCACCACTGCAAAGATGCCCAGACTAGAGGACATGGCCTCCGAGCAGGTGACTGATGCCAGATAGCACCAGGGTGGGAAGACCTGGGCCTGAGTGTGGCCACCTGCACCGCAACCTGGCTCTGGAGGTCAGGTGAGCA
Source organism: Sciurus carolinensis (assembly GCF_902686445.1). Taxonomy (NCBI): domain Eukaryota; kingdom Metazoa; phylum Chordata; class Mammalia; order Rodentia; family Sciuridae; genus Sciurus; species Sciurus carolinensis. Next base: position 110,245 of record NW_025920121.1, read on the forward strand.
TTGGTGTGGCTGGAGATGAGAGCCCCAAGGAGCCCTCAGGTAGGTCAGCCAGGCTTGTGACTTGGAGCCCAGATTCCCACCACTGGGGAATACTGGAAACATTCAGGGAGACTCTGAGGGACCTTAACTCAGGAATGTGCCTGACTTTGGAGCCGGGAACATTCCTGCCTCTGGATCACTCTGGGCTTATGGTTAGGACCATGGGCTCTGGATTACCTGGGTTTGAATATGAACTTTCTTATTCACCCTGGGGAGGGGCGGACCTTGCCTTCTTTTGGGGCCTCCATTTCTCTATTCCTGAAAGGGCATCAGTACAGTACCAGATCGCATCCTTGACTCAAGTCTGGCATATAAGCACATGCTCATAAAGGATGCGGCTCCACGCCCAGGTTTTGTCTTACCTAGCACCACCGCCACCGTGCAGACATCCTGGGTTGACTGTTCACGCTTCTCCTAGTGCTTGGGTCACACTCCAGATTCTCTATAACACACAGAAGTAGCCACTAATGGTGGAACAGTGGTGGTACCTATGAAACCCACTAGGAGCAAGCACAGGGCTAAGTTCCTCAGGTCTATGATACACCCAGTGCCATCCCATTCTGCAGAGAAGTGGAAGCTCAGTGGAGATACAGGCTTGCACACAGGTACAAAAATCTAGTAAAGGAAACTCTTCAGTGTCTATTGTAGGGAAAAAAAAAAAAGCAGTAATGTACCTGGGAAATAAATTGCATTAGCCGAAGTAAAACATTAGTTCCAGTCTTGCTTTTGGTCTTGGTTAAAGGTCTTTGCATATGGAAAGCATGCACTGAGCTTCAATTCTGGCTTTAAAATGGAGAATGGGTGCTTAGGGATCAGGGAAGGCAGGCGGGCAGAGGGAGTGAATGAGAACAAGGGAGGAGTCCATAACCACAAAAATGCAACATGAAATGAAGAGTTGAGCTGGCTAAAAAATTCCTACCTACACTCAGGGGTTCCTCACTAACCATGAGGAAGGTTAGCGGACAGATTGGTCATTTGTCCTCTGCGTGGACAAGAGCATCACTCAGTTTAGGCTAATGACATATTCTTAGGTTGACTGTCAACATGACTTATTCCCAAAAGAGTGAAAAAAATCTCAGTGGAAAAAAAAAGTGCACTGGAAACTTCAAATTTCTTCAAATACTCTTTAATATAATATAATTCCCAGTACAAAAGTAATTCCACGAGTTCTTCACAATTCATTATAAAGCAATTTAACCAATACATAAACCCTCGCTCTTGATTCTCAAATCAGAATGATAGCACTGCCCAATCAGAGCTGCTGCTACTGGGTTCTTCCTGTCCATTTTTGGGTTATGGAGGTTTGTAGTTTGGGAGGTGATATAGCGGCTTATGATACATTTGATTAATGTTTATTCTGTGGTGGGCTATATAAAAAACACCTTGGTTATAGTATCTCATTTAATTTTAATAATATTTTAGTTTTTTTAAAAATCAGAGTAGTCTAAAGAACAAAATAACAAAAAATGAGCTTGATGATTTTACCCAGGATAAATTAAATTATATTAAAAGAAACAGGATTTTTTTGAACAATAAATACTTGAAGTTAAAAATTCAGATGGGGCTGGGTAGAGTGGCACATTCCTGTAATCCCAGCATCTCAAGAGGCTGAGGCAGGAGGATTGTAGTTTAAGGCCAGCCTGGGCAAATTAGACTGTCTCTCAAAAGTAAAAATTAAAAAGGGCTGGGGTACAGTTCAGTGGTACAACACCTCCGGGGTCAATTACCAGCACCCAAAAACAAAAAGAAGAAGAAAAAATCAAATGGGAAAAGAGAGAGTTGTAAAACAATAGATGTCAAAGCACGACCCCATTCTTTCTTCTTCAGGGTAATCTCTGGAAACCAGAGGTGTTCAGAATGCCTTCCAGTAAATAAAAGAAATGCCCATACTCTCTCATTTGATTTAGATTTTATAATAATACCATGAAGAAAGCATTACTTCTGTGCCCAGTTTACAAAAGAAGAAACTGATAAGTAATTAGTGGTCTCATAGTTGATGTAAATGACAATAAGGTTTGAACCTGAAGAAGCAGGGACAATTTGAATGAGGCTAGGAACAGGATTTGAAACTGTCTATCTGACTTTGAAACCTGTCTGCTATTTTCATCAGATGATCCTATCACACCTTTCAGCTTTCTGATCCGGGTATCTGTGAAAAAGAGGAGCTGGAGGTGAGTGAAGGACTTCTACCCTCAATTGAGCACCTAAACAGGTCACAGCAACACAGATGTGAACCTTCAAGATAATTTTTTGCTGGCCTGTTAACTCAAAAACTATTTACAAGCCTAAATTGCAAGTGCCAATTTTACAAAGAATGTCTTACCTGCTTACCTAGGGAAAACAACCTTTTGGGGCTACCGGAGTAAAGCAAGGCTGATAAATATATTGAAGGCAAAACTGGCAAATGGCACAGAATGGTGTCCTGTGAGTCACTGGGCTGCAGTTGGAATTCTGCATTGTAAATGCAGATGAAGCAGGAACTCGGCTGTGGCCTTGCATCAGAACTGGACTGGGCAGGTACAGCTGCATACCTACCCATTTCATCCGGGAAATGGGGAGCTGACTGTGGGCATCCTGCCCCTGGAAAGCTTGGAGAGATCTCCAGCTTCCAACACCCTTTGGTGGAAGTTTTTCCTGAGTTAGTACCAGGAAGTGTCAAGTCTCTGGTTTGCGCCCATCTCACTGAGCACACTGTTTCTGATATCCCTATCCGAGAAGAATGTGAAGTTTAGTGAAACTGTCCAACACAACCTTTAACAAGATCTGGCATGGACAATTTCTTAGGAATTACTGCTGTAAGTACTCAGCAGTTTCACATAATGGACTTTGTGATTTCATAGATGAAAGCACAGCCTGCGCAGGTGGGAGAGGTGCTGCCAGATGCTTGCCATGCGTGTCCTGTCTGCACCTGGGCTCTGGAGGTGACAGGTACATCGGCTAACCACAGCTTGCCCGTCCCCAGCTAGAATACGGCAACACGGGAAGCAAAGCCTCGCTCCAGCCAAATACAGCCCCTCTGCCTCCCGGCTGGCTGTGGATGCTACACAGAGGGTGGATTTCCTCCCCACCATTGTGTCCCTAGCAGGTACCACAGTCCAAGGTCCTGAAAGCCTCTCAATGCCGCGACCTGCTGGCTTGCGACACACTTGGGAAGAAACGGACACAGCCAGTGGCGACTTACCTTTCTTCCTCCACTCTACTCACCCACCCACATGCCAGTCCCGAGAACAGCATCTGATCCAGCGGTGCTGGAGCTGCAGATGAGGAACCTAATGAGGGTCCAGGAGGGGAGGAGGTTTGGGGGAGATGTTTGCCTGGCTGTTCCTTCCCTCAGCTCCTCTGTCCCATCAAGGTCTTGGCCGACACAGGGCAACTTTCAAAATGCCTTCCGAGACCTGCCCTGTTGGTTCCATTTTGCAGGCAAGTCAATGTCCCAACCAAGGGGAGCTGAGACCCCCTGCCCACCTGCAGGGACGTGTCGGGGCAGAGCTGAAGCCCCCAGCTGAGATCCGAGTACCTTCCTGGCAGAGTTCAGGGCCAAGTCCAGGGCCGGGGTGGGAACTGGGCATGGATCCTCGTGCCCTCCGGCCTGCCAACTCCTACGAGCACTGGACAATGTGACCTGAACACAAAGGAGCTGGGTACTTTTGTGATTGGCTGACATATCTAACTCCATGAGAATGTTATAGGCCAGACTCTAAGGGAAATGACTGAACAGACTCCATTTTGCTCTGAGACTCCATGTTATGAAAAAAAAAATAAGTTTCTCCCATGGGAACACCCCGCCTCTGTACCCATCATCAGTTACTTAGCGTGACATGTTTAATAATATACAATGGCAACACCTATGTAGTAAAAATTGCTCTCCTTTGATCTCTATTGCTCTTAACCAATGTACAATGTGAACGGTAATTGTGTGGATTTTAGCAACCATTCTTTAGTTTGTACCTAGGTAAGGGTCAGTTTTACCCACTTCCCCCTCTGTCAATGATCTCATGATGTTAGTTTGTAGCAAACATTCTTTAGTTTGTACCTAGGTGAGGGTCAGTTTGACCCACTTCCCCCTCTGTCAATGATCTCATGATGTTAGTTTGTATCATAGCAACAGACACTCATGATTAATGTGATTTTTGGTATAAGAACCCCTACAACCCTGTGGTCGGGCTATTCTCCCAATAGCAATTTTTTGGGGCATTGTGTGAGACAGTCAGCCGGCCGGCTTAATAAAGACTCTCAAATTTAGACTTCTCAGTGGTGATTGGTCTGTTATTAAGCTGCGCCCCAAAACACTTTTTACCACAGGGAAGGGCACAGAGGGAACGAGAACCACTGGAAGGGCAGAGGTCCGCAGCCCCACCTGACGGGCCCTGTGGCTGCTGCGGGGCCTCTGGGATGAGGAGAGCAGGGTGGGGTGGAGTTCCCAGGGCACGGCTGTCTCCAGGCTGGCACCCCTGCCTGGTGGCCTGCCCTGGGATTCCAGGGCTGAGGTCAGGTTTGGGGAGGGAAATGTGCACACATGCTGCCTGTTGACCATCACCTCGATGCCCCGGGTCTCAGTTTTCCCATCTGCAGAATGGGCTGATCAAACCCACCTCATAGGCTCCTGGAGGGAGATGGAGGGTGCGCAAGCATAGGGTGTTCATGAGGCAGTGCCCACCCACCCGCTGCAGCCGAGTGACCAGGAGTGCTTATTCCACAGAAGCACTTCCAGGGCAAGGGGTGCAGCCTGTGCAGCTCAGCACATTGAAAGGGCTTCTCTGCAACCCTGGGCGGAAGTGCTTAGAAACCCACCTCGGCCTCCTTGGCCCAGTGGGTTCAGGGGAGTGGGCGCCTTCCTCCACTCGGGGCGTCCCTACGCAAACAGCTGAGGACTATGCATTTGGACCTGTCAAGCCCTGTCGACAGGCATGTGCACTTTCTGCACATCAGGATTTGGGGACTTATTGAGCCATGAGCTTGAGACTGGCTGCAGCCTCTGCTTCTCTGGCTTCACATTCGCCCTGGCTCAGATGTTCCTCCCTAAGGTGACGGCCTGGCAGGTGCCAGGGTCCCAGAGATGAACCCAACGCTGACAAACAAGAGCACAACCTTGCGTGAGTGTGGGTGCCACGAGGATGATGAACCAAGAAAGCGACTGCGACAGGTAAGAAAGAGCACATACGGGGGGGTGGGGCGGCAGGCTTCCTGGAGGCGGCATCGGACAAGGTACTGCATCAGAGGGAACAGAGTGAGCCAAGCCACAAGGCCCTGCCTGGAGTTGGGGAAGCAAAATGGAGACCAGGTGGCAGCCAGTGGGGCAGCAGGGATCTGAGTCCTGCAAGCCTGGCAGGTGGCCCATGCCTGGAGGCCCTGGGCTATCTGAGGGTCTGAGGACACTCGTTGCAGTTGCTCCACTGCTGCTGCTCCAAGGCCCTTCTTTTCAGGCCCCGGGAGCACCATGCCTGGAAGCCACACCCTCAGGAAGTCCTAGGCTGCTGCCTGGCTGGAGACCTGGCTTCCCCAGCCAGGTGAGGAAACCCGCCGGCTCCAGGTTCTTTCTGCAGAAGAACGGGGAGGGCCTTGCAGCAAACACCCCTGGGCAACCCTGGGTCCTTGGCTGCCCCCCAGGAGGCAATGGCACCTGGAGCCCACAAGGAGGGTTGAGAACCTTGGGCCCCAGGACAAGGCAGGAGGACTATGCAGAGACCTCAGCATCATGGTTGGCCACAGGAGGGACTGTCCTGGCCCTGCACTGGAGACTGCTCTCCCAGGCAGGCAGGAGGGGATGTGTTCCCCGGCCAGATGACCCATCACTAAGCCAGTGGACAGAGTGGGAAGGAGGCTGGCACCTTCCTTTTGTCACCTGGCCCAGTTATGCAGGCACCTGCAACAGTAGGGAGGACCGCAGGTGGCCAGTGTCCTGGCACAGGGACAAGAGGGTGGCTGCCAGCTCGGGCCAGTGCTCCTGGGGACCCAGCTCCTCCTGCTTCTCGAGAAGCCCTGGAACCCAGAGGCCCAGTCCCCAGGCTGCGCCTACCATGGAAGTGCTCAGCCATCTTCAGCTGCAGGGTCTGCAGGGTCACCTCAGAATCCACCCACTCCAGGAGCAGTCTTCGGCCGTACAAATGGGTGCTGTGGCACAGGGCGTTGAAGGCTCTCTGCACGGGGATGAGAGACAGAGCTGCACATGAGCAGAAGGCACCCTCGCGCCTGCCATCCTCCCTGCCTGCAGCATGCGGTGCCGGGCTCCAGCAGGGCCAGGGCTGGAGGCCTCATGCAAAGGAGTGGTTCTGTTTCCATAGAGGCTGTGCGTGCCCTGCAGTCAACATGGCCACTGCCGGGGCCACGTCTGGTGCCTGACAGGGGCTCCTTTCCCATGTTCCATCCTCTCTGCACAGGGCGACACCATTTGCAGGCTCCCCGTCCCCGCCTGTCAGCATCAGCGGTTCCTGAGGAAGCCCAGCTCCCTCTGGCCACCGTGCAACAACTGTGCAGCTTGTGTCACTTGGTGCCAGTCTCCTTTGCTGGCCCTGGTGGCTCCGTCCCTCACACTGGTCTTGAATCTGTCCCCTTCGGTTTCTTCTGACTCCTGTGGGTCCCCTCCCTTCTGCTGCCATGTCCTTCCCTGACTCTGCAGCTCGCACCTACAACAGGTCCACATGGCTGACCTGTGTCTCCCAAAGGAGAAACTGCAGGGCCACCCCAGTGCACAGGGGACCATCAAGGAAGAGACTGCTGCAGAGAAATCAGCCCAGGTAAGGGACACTAGAGTGGGGGGCTCCCCAGGCCACCAGGACCTGCTATTGGGGGCTCTGTGGAGACAGGCTGAATGCAGTGTGACTGGAGGCCTAATGACCAGACCACAGGCCAGCATGCCAGCCTCCACAGAGGCCCTTGAAGGAACCCACCCTGGGATGCTCCACTTAGGACTGCTGGAAAATACGCTGTGGTTGCCTGGGGAAGGGAGGCCATGCCTGGGGAGCCACCTCCGTGAAAGGGCTATGGGAGGATCTCAGCACGACAGGCACAGGAGGGCACCTGGCACCCACTCAAGAGAAGTGGGACCCAGAAAGACGGCGGGCGTGGGAACCGCAGCTCTAATGATGACAAGTGACTGACAGAAACAAGGCTCTCAGTGCTGCTCTGAGGAGGGCCAGGTGTGGAAATCTTTCTCTTTCCCTCTTTTTAACTTTAATTTTAAAAACTCTTCTGGCTGCCAGCAGAGTCTCTGTTGCCTTTTCCAGGTGGACATAAAACTGCATCTGGACTCTGAGTGGAAAGGGTCCATTCAGAACTCTAAAACACACGCGCGCTCAGCTGGCGACAGGGAAATGGCCTGATTGGGGAGTGGGGACTTCGGGAAGTGAGAGAAGCTGGTGGGGAGTCTGGCCTGGTGGATGTTCCCTCCTGGTGCCAGGGTCTCTGAGGAACCATGTCCCAGGGAGTTATGGGTGGGGGCGGCCGAGAGCAGCATCTGCCAGATTCTCAGCCTCAACTTGGAAGGAGACAAGGCCCTGGGAGGCCCAGCCTCCCTGCCTCCTGTAGTCACACTATGCTTCTCCCCTGGGAAGCCAGTTCCCACTCCTGTACTGCTCACGTGCCTAGAGAGGCCTGTTGTGGGAGTCTCTAAAAATTCCCTCTCCTGGCCCCTCAGGGTCCCTCCAGGGGCTCTCTCTTCTCTGCATTCCTCCTGCACTTATACTGACCTTGCTTTGACAGGGCTTTCCACTCACAGGTGAGGTGGAAGGTCAGCTTACAATGGGCTCTCTGGCTGGGCACCTCAGTTCAAATTCCCCTACACCATGTGATCTTGGGCAAGCTGCTTAACATTTCTGAGCCCCAGCTTCAATGTGTGGAAAGGAAAGGTAGCAGCAGAGAATGGGAGGTTCCTGCGTGGTTCTGCTGGAGGCTGTGTCGTCATTGTGCACCCCGACTTCATTCCCATAACAGGGAGCAGGAACAATGGCAGGTCCACATAGCAGCTCTTTGCAGAGCGGCTAGGACAGTATGCAGTTCTCCAGAAACAGCAGTTACCCTTCTTTCTCCTTCCAATCCCGCCTGCTGATGGAAATCAGGCTGCATTCCCGAGTGCCCACTGCCTTGGTGGCCAGAACCTGGTGACCTCAAACTGTTGCAGGCAGCACAAAGACCCAAGTTCCAGGCTAAATTTGGCCTTGGATAATCCAGCATGATTGGGCTTCATTTAAAAAGTGTAAGGAGAGCTGGGTAGAGTCGCAGCATCCTGGGGGTGAGGTGGGGCCGAGGAGGAGGAGGAGGAGGAAGACCGGGGCCTCCAGGGACACCCTGAGGTACAGAAGGTTCCAGGACAGGAAGGGGAGTACAGGCCCTCTGCTGCCCTGGGCTGAGGTCTGCCAGCTGCTTCCTCCCATGCTGACCCCACTGAGATCACCGCCACCTCCCTGCTTTCCCAGCACCAGCTTGAGGGTGCCCGGTGCCTCTGCCCAACAGCCTCAGGCGTCTCTGGAGAGCTGTGTCCCTGGACCATGGGCCTCTCCAAACCCTTCTGCTGCCTCCCCTCCCTGGATGAGAGCCCTTCATGCTGAGGACCCTGGATCTCCTAGTGGCCAGGGACTGCAGGGACCCACTCAGAGGAGGAACTGCCTTCTCCTCTCGCTACACAGGGAAGTCATGTGGGCGTGGCCTGCGGCAGGCCAGCTTCCCACTCCTTTCCTTTTTGGAGGCTCCATGCTGCCTCCCCGGCATAGGCCCTGGACACCAGCCTTGTGCACACACTTGCTGGTGGCCAGGAGACCTGCCCTTCTCACACAGGCCGTGGCCAGGCGCTCCCCCAGGGCCCAGCACACCTGTCCTCCCTCCCTGCAGCTGTGCCTGCCCCACAGAACCTGCCAGTCTGCCCAGCCTGACCTTGACCCCTGCAGGGAAGGCACTCTGCTCAGTCCACACCCAGAGCAGACCATGGCGTCTCCTTCACTGAGCATCTCCAGAATGGGTGGGCAGTGAGGGTGGCCCTGGCTGGAAAGGGCAAACCTGGCTGAGTGTCCTGGGGATCCCTTCCAGCCCTGCCCCTCAGACTACAGAGACAGCAAGGGCAGATAGGAGCAGATCTGGACAGGAGAGCGAAGCCTGTGGACCCCAACTGGGACACATGCAGTCTTGGTCTGCACTGCACCCAACGTGCAGGACTCTGGCACCTCACAGGGTGGGGACAGTGACCCATGCTGCCAGGACCCAAAGGTCGAACCACCAGCTTGGCTCGCTGGAGAAGACTAAGGTCCAGAGTGGAACACTGAGGGTGCAGTCATAGGCAGAGAAGAGGCCACAGAAGAGCCACCCTGCCCTTGGGAGTCACTTCCTGCTGTTTTCTGATGGCAGATGCTGGTCATTCCTGGCCAGCCCCATGTAGGAAGTGATTCCTGGGCCCATGACCAGGGCTCCCTCACACTCTGAGGCCAAATGAATGGGAGGCCCAGTGGGGGAGGTGGCCACTCCTTCCCTGCTCCGGCCTGTAGGACAAGAGCTCTGCCCCTTACCTTTTCCTCCAAGCGTCCCTTTAGCCTAAGTGAGGTGACAGGTCCCCACTGTCGCTGGTCCCTGGTAAGTCCCTCAGCCCTGCTTAGTCCTGCACACATCTCTAAAGTACAGGTGTGTTCTGACCTTGACCCTGGGACCCCAACTTCATGGCACCTGAGCTCCTTTCAGGCAGTGCGCCTCGAGTCTGAGCTCTGCTCAGAAGCCGTGCAGCCCCCTGGGGCACTGAGCAACTCCCACCTGGGCCCAGTGCCTCCCCACTGCCCAGGCTTCTGGCAGCTGCCCAGGAATCCTGGCTTTCGCTCTCCTCTGACGTAGCCACAGACCACAGGTCTGGGGAGCCAGGGTCTGCCTGCCACGTTGTCCAAATTGCCGGGAGCTCTGCTCAGGTGTCATGGGGATGATGGTGCAGGTAGACTGGCCAGGCCTAGTGGCCATCTTGAAGAATAGAAGGCCCTGGAAGGCAGCCAGCACAGCACTGGGCCTGTCCTTTCCACAGCCTTCCTGGAGACAAACTTCCTTCTCCAGCAACAAAAGCTCATTGCACAGCCTTGGCAGGACTCGTGTCCCACAGGGCTGCAAAGGACTGCCTGTCTCCTGGGAAGAGCCGGGACAGACTCCTGTCTGTTGCCACCCAGGGTGCCCTCCGGTCCCTCCTACTCCCTGGGGAACTGTCCCAACAGGCAGAGGGCTGCATCTCCCACATAAACACGGGCCACACCGCCCTGCCCTGACCAGCTGTACCCCTACACCTGGAATGAGCTGCCGCTGAGCTGGCTAAGGATGACCAGCAGGCCCAGGGACATGGCACTGAGCACAGCAAGTGGGTGAGCCAGGCCAGCAGGGCTGCTGGGGCACGCAGAGGCCAGTGCCATCACCTCTGAAGTGGGTATGATTGTCCCCCACTCAGAGTCCCGTGAGCCTTCTCTCGGCAGCCTGTCCACAGCTTCTGGCCTGCACTGTGCTGGCACAGTGGGGGTCTGTGCATGACCAAGGGTGACTCTGGGCCCTTCTGAGAAACGGCCCCAAGTGGCAGAGTGCGCTTCCAAGACAAGTACCTGCGGCTGCTCCCAGACTGCGGTGTCTGGAGCACCTAGACTTACACTTCTCCCCCCCTCCCCCCGCCAGTGCACAGCAGTCCTGCAGCTGAGGCCAGAGGCGGGGCCAGGGCCTGAGCCAGTGGCACTCTGGTCGGCGGTGGGCATGGAACTGGCTCCGCTGCTCTCTGGCTCCCTGACCTGACAGGGAACTTCTGTCTTCACTTCTTCAACTGCAAAATGGGGACACCCTGGCCTTGTGGGACACTCTGGCCTCATAGGTCACCAGAAGACCAAGTAAGACAAGGGCTGCTTCTCCAGTCCCAGACTCAGCACGTGATGAGGTCGGGCTCCCGGAACCCGTAGCCCCTGGAAGTGAGTCCCCAGAGGCCGTGAGCACAGCAGGCTCTCCAGCTCAACTGGAACCTGCCCCTTCCCTTGGTGGCTCTCAAAGATGGCCTGGTGCATCTGTAAGGAGGACACTGCCCCCAAGGGCTGGCTCTGGGGGTGCACACATCTGGGGTGGCTTGTCCTGGTTCTAGGCTCTTGGTTCACAAATGTTGGTTGAGCCTGAGTCCCTGCCTTCAAGGGTCAGCTTAGGGTCCAGACACATCTTCTCTTCACTCCAGCTGTACTGATGGACGCTTGGTAAAACTGCACATGGAAGGAGAAGGCCTGAATGCACATGCAGGCCTCACACGCTATGGCAGAGTGGGCTGCAGAAGTACAAAGGCACGGCTGGGGAAGGAGAATTAAAGGCCTTGCGTGGGAAAAACCCATATTGTGGTTCCTGGGCACAGTCCGCGCCTGCATCTCGTGGCCCTATCCTCCCCGCACCCTTCTATCATCCTCTAGGACCTGCCTGGTCTGGGCAAGAGGTGAGGGGTGGCTTCCCAGGGGTAGCCTCTCAGCCAGTGGGGACAGGCACACCAGGCTGGGCTCCTGGCCCGGCCTTGGCAAGGGGAGGCAGGGAGGCCATGCCTCTGCATGAGAAGGAAGGCCACTGCTCCTTTGGGACTGGGGAGGGCTGTTCAAAGAGACACTCCAAGGGACAGCCTTGGCCTTCCTCCAGAAGCCCCAAGGCATCATGGCCAGGTGGGAGTCCCAGTTGTGCTGGGGGGAGGGGCAGCAAGAGAGGACACTGGGTTAGGGGACCCAGTGGATGGAGTGAAGGGACCAGGCTGTCCCCAGCTGAGGAGCACTGGCTGTGTGACCCTGACCAGGACGAGGCCTCCAAGCCTCCTTCCTCCAGCTGTCAGGGGCCTCCTGCCTGCTGCCCCGGAGTCTTTCCAGGGTCAGAGTGTGACACCTGTGTGTGGGGCTGTCCTGCTGAATGGGATTCTGGAAGTCTGACAGGTCCACCAATCAGAGGTACTGTTCTCAGAGAACGCAGGGGTGTTAGTGGCCAACAGATGGCTGTGGACAGATGTGCCCAGCACAGGCCCAGGATCCAGGGGAGGCCCTGCATTCAGTTCTGTGTGGGTTCTTGGCACATGATGCCCTGTCCCCTTCGCTCCTCAGCCTCTGTCTCCTTTAATCCTCAGTCTCCATCCTCTTCACTCCCCAGCCTCCATCCTCTTCTCTCCCCAGCCTCTGTCCTCTTCACTTCCCAGGCTCCATCTTCTTCACTCCTCAGCCTCTCTCCTTCTCTCCTCAGCCTCCATCCTCTTTGCTCCTCAGCCTCCATCCTCTTCACTCCCCAGCCTCCATCCCTTCATTTCTCAGCCTCCATCTCCTGCTTCCCTGCAGGATGTGGGGAAGGTTCTTTGAAAACACTGCTGGTCACACCTGGAGGGATAGATAACACCAGCACTGTCGGAGGGTCTGAAGTTTACTGTCAGGATGACAGGAGCTCATAAAACATCCTGGGTTGGGAGAAGGTGCCACCTCATCCACCCAGCTTCCTGTGAACAGGGACTCTGGTAACCATGCCTGGGATGAGGGCCGAAGGCTAGACCCACCCTCAGTGTGCAGGGCATCTCAGCAGCAGGCCGGGCTGGGCTGCCTGTGGGTTCGTAGGCTCCACCGTGGCTGGTCAAGACAGGGCAGGAATTGGGGAGAGGGAGCACCTCTGCAGATGCCCCAGGAGTTCTGGGCGTGGCAGGCTGGAGGGGACGATGCCTGCGTGTGGGGACCGTGTCCTGTGTTGAGGTGGCGCTGGCTGTGCCTCTGCTGTCCTCAGCTGCCTGGTTACTCTGAGCTCAGCCCCTGCAGCCTCTGCAGGGCCCCCAGATGTCAGGTGAGACCTGCATCCCTGGAGAGGGGACAGAGGACTCAGGGTCCCTTGTTCAGGGGCAACGGAGGCAGCACTTGCTCGGGGCCACCTTGGTGACTGGTGTGGCGGGGACACCTCGGGTTTCACTTAGGGCAGCTGCTCAGGGAGCGCTGACTGCCAGTGCCCAGACAGCCCAAGTGCTCATTGGCCACGGCTCCTGCTGGCCCACCCCTGTTCCCTGCTCTCGGTCCCCTCCTCCTGCCTGAGGATCGCTCCCCTCCTCCTGCCTGAGGATCGCTTGGAACAGGCCTCTTGGCACAGCAAGTGGCGGGTGCTGCTCCTCATGGCAGCGCTAAGCAGAGGGCACCAAGGCCTTGCAAGACCCGGAACTTGCAGGGGGTGGCTAGGCAGGGGCCAGGAGGCTGCAGGTGACCAGCTCTTCCTGCTCAGGCCCAGGCCCCCAGGGCCACCCGATGTTCAGAGTGCCTGAGTGACGTGTGATGAGCAGACTGCAGAGCGTGGACCCCTGGGTCAGGGCAGAGCGTGAGCCTGGGTACAGACAGCAAGGCTGTCCTGAGGAGTGAGCGAGGCGGACAGAGCGGGCTCTGAAGAGCTGTGCCTGGGACTTTCTGGAAGCTCTGCTTGCTGCGAAGGGTGTGAGCCCTGGTGCTGGGGGAGGAGCCTGTGAGGACCACAGGCCTATAGGCCAGGGTCAGCTTCCTGGCCAAGGAGGGTGGCAAGCCACTCCTGAGGCTGGGCTGAGCCCATCCTGTCCTCAGCTCTCCCGGGAGCCAGGAACAGAGGCTGGGAAGGGATGCCTGGGAGGAGCTGCCCCTCCACAGGGGGCCCTGAGGGCTGCATGGGGTTGGGGACACTGCGGCCTGGCCTGGGTGCCCAGCATGGCCCCTGGGTGGGGGACATGCTCCCTGTGCACCAGTCTCTTTTTTGATGACCCTGGCTATTCTCACCACGATGTGGCGCAGGGCTCGCCGTGTCCAGGCTGGACACGCAAACCTGGTCTGACCCTCCAGACCCAAGTGCTGTATCCCAGGGTGTCCCCACTCTGGGGTGGCAGGTGGGTGCCTCGCTTTTGGTCCCTCCCTGACACATACTCCTCATGGCCAACAGGAGGCTGCCCAGGACTGGCCATTCCTGGGACACCACTGCACCACAGCCTCAGGCGACCCTGCCAGGAAACTGACCACCACTCACAGGGGAGCTGAGCTCCCACGGCAGGGGATGCAGCCTGCCTGCAGCCCAGGGACACCACCTCCTGCAGGCTGGTTTTGTGGTCTGTGTGCTAACACCTAGTGCTGGCCATGGCCTTCACGAGAGGTGCTTCCCAGGACAGGGGCCTGCACTGCCCCCAGTGCCCCTGCAGGGAGCCACCCCTCCCTGCCGGCACCTGGGGACTGGGGGCGGGCACCTACCCTCGGCCTTCTCTGCCCAGAACCCTGGAGGTGTGCACACCTGGGACCAAGGACAGCCAGGCACTGTTGCAGTGAGGAGGGCATGGTCGAGTCATGTGCAGCACTTAACACGTGCTGGGGTGGGCCAGCGTGCCACCTACTGTTGCCCAGGCAGGTGTGGATGCTGCTACCCAGGAGCCCACCTCTGCTTCCTCCCTTGCTGCCATGGGCCTGCTACCCACAGGGGGCTGTCCCTCAGGCCCTGATGGGAGGCACAGAAAGGCTGCCAGCCTAGGATGAGAGGAGCAGGTTGTCCAAACATGGCCAGGCATCCATGGCACAGGGACCTAGCACAAGGACGGGCAGGCCCTCAGGGGTGTCCCAGGGCCCGTGGGGGTTGTGCTGTGACCCGGGGCTTCAAGCAGCTGACCCTCATGGACCCCTCAGGATGCAAGGGACAGTTTCAAGAAGCACCTGCCCTTTGAAGCACTCCTTGCCGGTGCAGGGCAGGAACACCTGCTGCCAGGAAGGGGAAATGCAACTCACAGTCAGAGCTCCCTGGGGGAAGTCCTCAGGGAAGCCCGGCAGTCCCCCTGCCCGCTGGAGTTGGGCCTGAGAGTGCAGTGACAAAGGACACAGCGGGATGCCTGCTGGTGGCAGGCGAGGACCCGGTACCCACAGCAAGGCCAGCTTGCTGTGCCCCAGCTCAAGCAGAGCCTCACCTCAAAGAGCTTCAGGCTGGTTCTGGCTCAGCAGTGTGAGGCCCTGGGCTCCGTCCCCAGCACCCCAAAATCCAAGCAACCAGCAAGCACATTCCAGCTAGAGGAGCCTGGCAGAAGGGTGGCCCCCAGGCACACATGAAGGGCCACCTGGGCTGCCTCATGCACATGACCAGCACAAGCCAGACCTGCCAGGGCACAAAGGTGACAGGGAAGCTGGTCCCCATGGACTGCTCCCAGACCTTCCCTCTCCTCTCTGAGAGCTTTACTGCACAGCATTTCCCATGCTGCCTGCCCAGGTCGACCTGGACTGCAGAGTTTTCTCTCTGGTGTGAAGAGGCCTGGGAAACCCGGCACCATCCCGTCCTGCAGACCCAACACCCAGAGGCGTTCCTCCAAGGCTGCTGTATGAATTAGCAGGTCAGGGAAGAGGAGGAAAGTTGCAGGGGTGGTGCAATGCTGCGTTTGAAGCTGGGAGCCTTTCCTGCAGAGGTCTGGAAGGAGAGGCTGGGCAGGGAGGGGTCATATCTTACCTTGGCATCCTGCTTTGTGAGGAAGTCCATGAAGCCAAAGGCCCTGTGTGGGCCTGGCCTGGCCATCTACTTGGCAAGTGCACCATCTTCAGCTCCCCGAAGGTGCTGCAAACAAAAGGCAAAGGGGGATCTGAGTACCAAGGCCTGCAGAGGAGGCGGGAGCGGCAGGTGGACCCCACAAGCACCTCCTGGTTTGGAGACAGTTGCTCCAGGCACGTGTGACACAGTGGGTCAGACCCACAGGCAGCACACTCTGGGGGTGCACCGTCTTCTCCCTGGCACTGGGCAGCAAGCGGGCCAGGCAGGGAACGGTCAGGGGTATGCTGATGGGAATTTTTGGTTCCACTCCAAGACACTGCAGTCTCTGGCGCACCTATCCTCTCCTTCCAACAGGGAAACATTTTGCCGGGGAGCCTGGACCTGTGCATGTGTGGCCAGGCCACGGAGGGCCCCAGGTTCTGGACCTGGGGTCCAGTCTGGCCTCCATGTCCAGCTGGGAACCCTGTCCTTAGCAGGCAGGACCTGGGAGGTGCCCGTGGGGCTTGGGCTGGATTGACAACGAGCTCTATCCCCTGTGATGGGCTGAAGAGATCTGACTCCATGAAAATGTTATAGGCCAGACTCTAAGGGAAATGACTAAAGAGACTCCATTTTTCTCTGCGAGTCCATGTTATGTAGGAACTAAGCTTCTCCCATGGGAACACCCCACTTCTGTGCCCATCATCAGTTACTTGGTGTGACATGTTTAATAATATACAATGGCAACTCCTATGTAGTAAAGAATTGCTCTCTTTTGATTCCTATTGCTCCTAAACAATGCACCATGTGAACAGTGTTTGTGTGGATGTTAGCAACCATTCTTTAGTTTGTACTTAGGTGAGGATCATTTTGGCCCACTTCCCCCTCTGTCGATGCTCTCATGATGTTATGTGTAATTTCGAATCACAGCAACAGACACTTATGATTAATGTGATTTTTGGTATAAGAAACCCTACAACCCTGTGGTCAGGATGTTCTCCCAATAGCCATTTTTTGGGGCATTGTGTGAGACAGTCAGCAGGCCAGCTTAATAAAGACTCTCAATTTGAACTTCTCAGTGGTGATTGGTCTGTTCTTAAGTTATGCCCCATAACATCCCCCACACCTTGTGTCCCACCCTGAGCCTTCCTCTTCTGTCTGAGCCAAAGCCAGAAGAGCTCTGGAGGACACCACGCTCCTCCACAGGGATCACACAGGTGGAGGGGACACTGCAGAGCTCAGCAAGTTCTCTGGGTCCACAAGAGAACTCAGCAGGGATGGGGAGCAGGGGTCTCAGGGAGGGCAGAGCCAGTGAAAAGCTGCATCTGTAGGCCCTGGCAGCTGCAGGGGAGCGGATCTGGGGAGCAGGGTATGGTGGAGCTGGAGGATGGGGCTGGATCCAGAAGGAACTTTCTGGCATCTGCAGACACTTTCAGAAGTACCTGGCTTCAGCACCCGGTGTCCTGAGGCTTTAGCCTCAGCTGGGAACCCTGTCCTTAGCAGGCAGGACCTGGGAGGTGCCTGTCACTGCTGCCACCAAGGAGGGCCTGTCAGGGCTGGGTCTTTGAGACACACCACCTTCAGGGGTGACAGCAACTGGGGATGAGAGCAATGCCAGCTCTTGGTTTACAGTTGAGAAAACCAAGGGCCCGAGAGATGGCTGACGGCCACATCCACAACCCTGGGACCCGAGGCCAGGAGCGCTCCTGTCCTGTCCTGGGTGACCCCGAACACTGGTGAGAGTATGTGGGATCACGTCAGCCAACGCTAATGATGGCAGAGAGATATGGGGAGAGAATTAAGAGGAGGGAAAGAAAGGCTGGG